>NW_007246651.1:63832-82666 GCF_000164805.1 Carlito syrichta | reverse complement strand
TCTCACCAAGTTGCCCGGGTGGGTCTCGAACCCGCAGACTCAGGCAATCCACTCACCTCAACCTCCCAAAGGCACGGGATTACAGGCTGAGCCACTGAGCCCAGCAGAAATGGCTTTCTTTCTCGGGTCCCTAATCCAACCTTATCCCCCACATTGGTGGAGGAATTCTTGCTAAAATTCTTTTTATCTTTCTGCTTCTTGCTTATGAATCTAGGTACAATTCTAAGACTGCATATTCTGGTCATCTCTGGACTTGCTTATATTATGTTTGATTATTTTGACAACCACCTGCCTCAGCAACATTATAACCACTAGAAATTAAAAATCAAGGTCAGATTTCAATGTTTATTTGTTCAAGTATTTAAGGGAATTGGAAGTTATGGAGAAACATTCCAGATGTTTTGGTGATTGTTTTAATATACACTGGAAGAGCCATTTTAAATCTACATGTGTCTGCTTAGAAAACAGCTAAAATAGAGTGTTTGAAAACTATATGTAGCAGGCTCCTGAAAGGCAATGAGAAATTTAGACAAAGCCCCTCTGAATGAGAATGGAGTGACAGGAAAATGGAGGGTATGAGTTTGTTCAGGCTACCATAACAAACACCATGACATAGGTGGTTTAAACAACAGAAATTGATTTTTCACATAGTTCTGGAGGCTAGAAGCCCAAGATCAAGGTGTTGGCAGGTTTGGTTTCTGCTGAGGCCTCCCTCTCTGTGTCGCAGGTGCATGGCTTCTCACTGTGTCCTCACATAGGCTTTGCTCTGGACATGTGCATCGCTGGTGTCTTCCTCTTCTTATAAGGATGCCAGTTGTATTGGATCAGGCCCCTCCCATATGACCTCATTTAACCTTTTTTTTTTTTTGAGTTGGAGTCTCACTCTGTTGCCCAGACTGGAGTGCAGTGGCACACTTCCAGCCACCGCAGGCTCGACCTGCTGGGCTCCGGCGACCCTTCCGCCTCCGCCTTCCAAGCAGCTGGAACTACAGGCGCGCGCGCACCACGCCCGGCTAATTTTTGATTTATTGTAGAGACGAGGTCTCACCAAGTTGCCCGGGTAGGTCTCGAACCCATGGGCTCAGGCAATCCACTCGCCTCGGTCTCCCAAAGTGCTGGGATTAGAGGCTGAGTCACTGAGCTTGGCCTCATTTAACCTTAATTACGTCTTTAAAGGCCCCACTTTCAAAACCAGTCACATTGGGGGTTAGGACTGCAATATATAAGTTTGGGGGGAGCAAGTAAGGCCATAACAGGGAGTTAGCTTTGTTGCATAAAACCGCAATATACCTATACGGAAACTTCTTTAACGCTTTCATAACACTCACTACTGATTTACAAAAAAGAATCAGACTGTGACTAGGAGTGGCCTTTCCTACTGCCTGAGACTATCTCCTGTCTTTTCTTCCAGAAGCAAGCAGCAGCAACAGCTCAGACTTGACTGCCCATCATGCAGATGCCGGAACCCCACAGCAGTGCCCCAGTAAGCTTCTCCTGCCAATTGCCCCCACCCCAAAGCTGGGAGAGAAATAAAGCCTCCTTGCTTTCCGTTGACTGGCCACTTGCCTGCCTGGTCTTGCCATGCCCTGATGTGATTTGTCCCAGAACTGTCTGCAGAGCAGGTCTAAAAAGCTATCTTCGCTTTGATCTCCACCTAGGCACAATCTTTGGCACAGGTGGCTTGAATGAACCAGTCCCAGATCAGCAGTCAAAGATACCCTGAGTTCAAATGCTTGAAGAAGTTTGGAGGTAGAAAGGCCATAAAAATCCAACTCAGTCCAGTGCAAGAGTTTGACTTTGGAACCCTTTGCATATTTCTGTTCTTCCTCTTTTTGCATACTTCCATTGGCGAGGAGCTCAGTGATTCATAGAGCAGCAACTGTTATACATGTCTTCATGAGTAGAAAGCTGAGCTTTATTTTTGTCTGGCTGCCTTTATCCTGCCCTCATTGGATAACCAATGAGCACTTACAAAGAAGGGTAATAGGTGGTAATATGTAGAGGCTAAGAATGTGACTTTGGAGTCCTGCAGACTTGGGTTTCAGTTCTACTTCTGCCATCTTGTCACCAGAGGCAAGTTACAGCCTCAGTTTCTTCATGTAAAATGGGAATAAAAATAGCACCTGTCACTTTGTGAGGGTGAATAAACTAACATGTAAAAGCGCTCAGCAGAGTGCATGGCATGAGGAGGGCTTAGCAATGTTGGTGATCATGTTACTATTGTTCTTGTTAATCTCAGTTTGGAGAAAGCAGGGCAGGGCTGATGACGCACCCCATCACCCTTTCTCTCCCTTCCCCACCAGACGTCGACTTCTGCCCACAAGCAGCCCGGTGTTGCCACGCTGGAGTGGATGAGTATGGCTGGATCGCGGCGGCAGTTGGGTGGAGTCTCTGGTTTCTCACCCTTATCCTGCTCTGTGTGGGCAAATTAACGAAGCTGACTCCAGATGATCCCAAGGACTTGCAAGTGTGAGACTGAGACCCGGAACCCAGGAATGGCGGTGGCCACCCATCTGTGGATAAAAAGGGTGGGAGTAGGGCTAATGTGACTTCTGGTATTTTAAAGTCCTGTTCACTCTTAAGCTGCAGTCACTTTTAAAAGGAGAGGAAGAAAGAGAGGGAGAACCAAATAAGATGTGGCCAGTGCTGCCTTCTCACATAACTCCAAAAGGCACTGGGGATCTTCTATACCCCAATAAACTCCTTTTTCAAGAATGTCCCCATGGGAACTGTTCCTATTTTAACCATAGCTTTCTTCTAGGTGCCAACGGAGGTGCACAGGAAACATAACTTTTAGTCAATGAATCTATAACCTTTTTATCAAAAATAAGTCATTGGCTCTGGCCCCTTACTTGAGTCAAGGGCAAAACAGTCATTTCAAAATGTGAGACTCACCCTTGACAGCCCCCCTTCACCCTCACACCTGGCCCTTCTCCAGCTCTTGTTCTTGCTGCATCCTGTCTTCCGTGGCTTTCTTGTCCTACCCGTTCTCTTCCAACACCCTCGTTCTGGCCTTCACTGCCTTTCTTTTCTGGTTTTTTTTGAGTTGGAGTCTCACTCTGTCGCCCAGACTGGAGTGCAGTGGCCGCTCCCGGCCACCGCAGCCTCGACCTGCTGGGCTCCGGCGATCCTTCCGCTTCAGCCTTCCAGGTAGCTGGAACTACAGGCGCGCGCTACCACGCCCGGCTGATTTTACAGCCTTTCCTTAGACTGTGTCAGGGATATTTCCTTCTGTCCTCACTACCTTTGGCACCTTCCCCCCAGCTCACACTGTCCCTCCCCTGCTGTCCGCTGTCAGTAGCTCCTGAGGATTAAACGTCTCAGCCTGTCATTTGGCTATTTTGTGAGAATCCAAACATCTTTCCAGCTGTCTCCCAACACCTTCGGGAGTAAGGGTTGTGGCTGGTCCTCTCCTCATCCTGGTGTCTTCAACTTCTCTGCTGCCACTTCCTCTACTGAGACGGCTGCCTTCCCACTCCCTCCGGAATGAAGGTTGTCCTCCATGTCCAGCCCAAATGTTTGACCTGCTGGGAGACTTCCTGGATCGTCCTTGGGTGACCCGAGGCGGGAGCTCTTAGGGCATTCTGCTCTGCCCTTCACAATCAGTTTATCCTCCTCACACTCCTGGGGCACAGTAAGTTAGGAGTATTTGTCATATGAGTGAAGAGATGAATGAATGCTTGCATCCTTGCCCTAGATGATTTATGATTATCATTCTGCATTAGGAACCTCCATTTTTCTCCAGATGGTTGAAATAGCCAATCTCTGAAGAAGCTGGAGGTTTGGTCTCTGCTTTCTCAGCAAATCACAATCATATCACTTGGCATGGAGAGTGGATGCCACACATCACGGTGAACCCTTCCAGGGAGGGAGTCAGGCTTATCAGAAGGAAGAAACGGCAAAAAGACTTCATAAAACAATTTCTGCCCTCTGTGAGGAAACGTGTTTAGATCAGGTAAACTCTAAGCAGTCAAAATACAAAAAAGTAAAATGAGTGACCTCTGAAATAGGAAGAAACATATCTGTGAGGAGGCAATGACTCCACACTGCTCATTGCTCTTTCAGAAAATCAAAGGAAATTTCTCTGACAACAGGAACTGAAGGGATCACCACTGATTCATCTTGTGGTCTTCCAAAAAGTAATTTCTGAATCTCAGATATTTAATCAGAAAAGTGGGATGAATTTCTCATTCCTAAGTGTGGAATGACCATGTATATAGAAGCATCTGCATACTGCCCAGAGCATTTTTGTGAATATACACATGAGCATGTGTTCATGTTTTTGGAAATTCAAGGAAAGAGCATCCACAATACATGATGGTTTATTTCCAAAAGGATGAAAAGGTTCATTAAGGAGCACACTTTGATTTAGTATCTGCAGACATTTAAAAAATAAAACAGTGTATGATGTAATAGTAAGAGTACTAGCTTTATTTATTTATTTATTTATTTTTAAAATTTTTTTTGAGTTGGAGTCTCACTCTGTCGCCCAGACTGGAGTGCAGTGGCCGCTCCCGGCCACCGCAGCCTCGACCTGCTAGGCTCCGGCTATCCTTCTGCCTCAGCCTTCCAAGTAGCCGGAATTACAGGCATGTGCTACCACGTCCGGCTGATTTTTTTTAAAATTTATTGTAGAGATGAGGTCTCGCTGCCCAGGCGGGTCTCGAACCCGCGGGCTCAGGCGATCCACTCACCTCAGTCTCCCAAAGGCGCGGGATTATAGGCTGAGCCACCAAGCCCGGCTAAGAGTACTAGCTTTAAGAAGAGGGGAATTAAGATTTATTTCTAGCTGGGTATGGTGGCTCATGTCTGTAATCCCAGTACTTTGGGAGGTGGAGGCAAGAGGATTGCCTGAACTCAGAGGTTCGAACCAACCTGGACAACTTGGTGAGACCTCATCTCTACAATAAATTAAAAAAAAGTAGCCGGGCATGATGGTATGTGCCTGAGTTCCAGTTACTTGGAATACTGAGGTGGAAGGATCACCTGAGTCGAGGCTGCAGTGGCCATAAGTGTGCCACTGCACTCCAGCCTGGGTGACAGAGTGAGACTTCGACTAAAAAAAAAAAAAAGGAGATGTATTTCTGGCCAATGAGAACAGAAATAAATCATTTAATCTTAATGGGCACCAATTTTCGGACAAGAAAAATGTAAGAATTGGACCCAAACAGTGGTTTCAAGTTCAGCTGCAAGAATTCACGGAGCCATTCAGGAAGGGGCATGGGATTGAGGCCCACTGTTCTTTCAACCTGAGCATCTGGTCTCTAGGCTCTTGTCTCACACATCAGATCTCGTGGTTAGTCTGTATCTGCTGCTTGTCTAAGCAAAGGGTCAGAGCACCAGGTGGTGTCTGAGATGCCCTCCAGCCCATTCCAGGGAAGATTCTTAGATACCTTGAAGTGAAGTCCGCGCAGTCTCTGCCATCTCACACTAAAACATAGGCATTTTTGCAGCCATGTGTGGAGGCTCACGTCTGTAATCCCAGCACTCTAGGAGGCGGAGGCAAGTGGATTGCCTGAGTTCAGAGATTCGAAACCAGTCTGGGCAACTTGGCGAGAACTTGTCTCTACTATAAATCAAAAAATTTGCTGGGTGTGGTGGCACGTCCCTATGGTTTCAGCTACTTGGAAGGCTGAGGCAAGAGGATCACCTGAACCCAGCAATTGGGGCTGCGGTAGCCGTGAGCATGCCACTGCACTCCAACCTGGGCAACAGAGTGACACTCTGACTCAAACAAATAAAAAATAAATAAAAGAAAAAAAAGCAGGCATTTTATGAATTGCTTTTCTTCCATCTGCACAAGAGGAAGAATGGACAAAATCAATACACCCCTCTTTTCTTTGAGACTGGAAAGAAAGACCATTATATAATTTCATAGTTTTACTTTCCAGATACCACATCTCAGCTTTATTCTCCTCATGGAGTCTCTTGATTATAGCAGCACAACAATCTGTCAATTAGTTAAAAAAGAAAATCTGAGAGGGAATACCAAGCATCAATTTCCAGGGATTTAACAACTTTCTAGTTTAAAGCAACAGAACTTACCTAATGGTAGATAAACTTTTCATTTTAAAATAAATATTAAACATGAAGGTATGGCACAGTTAATTGATTTTTAAAATTTGTCATTTAAAAATCTATTCCTGCCGGGCTCGGTGGCTCAGCCTGTAATCCCACGCCTTTGGGAGGCTGAGGTGAGTGGATTGCCTGAGCCTGCGGGTTTGAGACCCGCCTGGGCAGCAAGACCTCATCTCTACAATAAATCAAAAAATCAGCCGGGCGTGGTAGCACATGCCTGCAATTCCGGCTACTCGGAAGGCTGAGGCGGAAGGATCGCCGGAGCCCAGCAGGTCGAGGCTGCGGTGGCCGGGAGCAGCCACTGCACTCCAGTCTGGGAGACAGAGTGAGACTCCAACTCAAAAAATAAAAAAAATTAAAAATTAAAAAAATTAAAAATCTATTCCTGGTCTGGGCATATAGTGACTCATGCCTGTAATGTTAGCATTTTGGGAGGCCAAGGCAGGAGGATTGTTTGAACCCAAGAGTCTGAAGCTGTAGTGCACAGTGATTGTGCCCGTGAATAGCCACTGAAGTCCAGCCTAGGCAACATATACTTTGTCTCTAAAAAAAAAAACATTAATCAAAAACAAGTCTTAGGATAACTTGGGCCTTATCTTAGTCAGTTCACACTGCTATAACAAATTATCATAGACTGGGTGGCTTATAAACAACAAAAATTTATTTCTCACAGTTCTGGAAGCTGTAAGTCTGAGATCAGGGTGCTGGCTGCCATCTTCTCACTGTGTCCTTATGAGGTGGAAACAGGGCCAAGAAGCTCCTGGAAGTCTCTCTCTTTTTTTTTTTTTAGCTGGGCTCTCACTCTTTTACCCAGGCTGGAGTGCAGTGGCACAGTCGTGGCTCACCACAGCCTCAGACTCCTGGGCTCAGGTACTCCTCCCAAGTAGCTTGGACTACAGGTGTGTGTCACCACAGTCAGCTAATTTTTTTCTTTCTTCTCTTCCTTTCTTTCTTTCCTTCCTTCCTTTCTTCCAGAAAGAAGGTCTTGCTAAGTTGCCCAGGCTGTCTCAAACTCCTGGGCTCAAGCAATTCTGACTCTTCAGTCTTCCTAAGTGCTGGGATTAAAGCTGTGAGCCACCTTGCCCAGCCTGGAGTCTTTTTTTATAAGAATACTGACTGGGCTGGGTGACTCAGCCTGTAATGCCAACACTTTGGGAGGCTGAGGTGAGTAAATTGCCTGAGCCTGCCAGTTTGAGACTAGCCTGGTCAACTTGGTGAGACCTCATCTCTACAATAAATACATTTAAAAAAAAATTAGCCAGGCATGGTAGCATGCACCCATAGTTCCAGCTACTTGGAAGGCTGAGGTGGAAGAATGGCCGGAACCCAGCAGGTTGATGCTGGAGTGGCCGTGAGCATGCCACTGCACTCCAACCTGGGTGACGACAGACTGAGACTCCAACTCAAAAAAAAGAATACTAATCCCATTCTCAAAGGCTCCACTCTCATGAACTAATCAACTCCTAAAGGGCTGATCTCCAAATGCCATCAGCTTGGACATTAGGATTTGATGCGAATTTTAGGGGGTCACACAAATATCTATAGCAGAACTTATTTGTACAAAAAAAGTAAGCATATTTTTAAACTTAGATAAATAATAATAGAGATGTTTTTGATGAAGAAACTGCTCTATCTAAACCCTGCCATCTGTTTTGAAGTCATATATATATGTGGTGCCATTCCTTTGTTGGCATGTGGTAGGAATGCCTTGTAAACAACCTCTACCTGGCATCTACATCTAGCCTCACCTGGTTCCAGTCCCTCCTCCTCCTCATTTCTTCCAGAGTGATCATTCTGTGATTCCCCACAGAGGACAGAGTGAAATCCCTACTCATGGGGGGACCCATGAGGCCTCTGTGGTTGGGTCTCCAGACATTTCTCTAGCTTTGCCTCTTGCATATTCTTCATGCAAACCCAGATCTAAATTATTTCCATTTCCTAAGTAGCCAGGCCCTTTCTATCCTCCTTGCCTTTATTCTTAGGGTTCACATGGCCTTGGACATACCCTTCATGAGAGGCCGATTTGCTTCTATCTCAGGCTTCCAATTAGCTGGAACCACGTGCCGCCACGCCTGGCTAAATTTTTTATTTATTGTAGAGATGGGGGCGTCTCACCAAGTTGCTCAGGCTGGTCTCGAATCCATGGGCTCAGGCAATCCTCTTGTTTCCACCTCCCAAAGTACTGAGATTACAGGAGTGAGTCATGGCACCCGGCTTGACATGTTTATTTCTATCAACTAGGAATAAGGGCAAAAATGGATGTCTTAAAAATAAATCTCTCTCTCTTTTCACTGGTTGAGCACATAGCTTCTTTCTCAAATTTGTATTGTTATAAACAATATGGGAAGTACAGAGAATAATTAAATTATGAAGCCATGAAAAGACATGGAGGAAGCTTAATTGCACATTACTAAGTGAAAGAAGCCAATCCGAAAAGGCTACGTGCTATATGGTCCCAACTATATGACATTCTGCAAAAGACAAACTGAGTAGACAGAAAAAAGAAAAAAGTTGCCAGGGGTTAGGGGAGGGAGGGATCAGTAAGCAGAACACAGAAGATTTTTCAGGCAGTGAAACTCCTCTGTGCGATACTACAATGATGGATACATGTCATAACACATTTGTTTAAACCAGGAATGTCCAACCCATGACCCACAGGCAACATATACCTCAGGAGAGCTAGTAACACAACTCCACAACATTTATTAACATCATGTGTTTTGTAGCATTTATTTTCTTTAGTGACCCTATATGTATTTCCATTTTTGAAGTTCATAATCACTCCTTATTCATGTCATTGCTTTTCGGCAGCACATTCATTTGTGAGCAGCTGTTTTCAGTTATGAAGCACATGAAAAGCAAACTTCGAACAAACATTTCTGACAGGCACCCTGAGACCTCGTTAAGAATTGTGACTACTTCCATTGAACCAGGAATTGATAGGTGAGTTATACAAACACAAGGTCAAATTTCTCACTAGTTTTATACTGTTCTCATTTTTTCTGAACTTTGTCATAAAAATATATTAAAAAGAAGTCTTATGATGTAGGTACACTAGTAACTATGATATATAATTTATGTGCAACCCAAGTCAATGCCTCTTTACTCAGTGTGACCCAGGGAAGTCAAAAGGTTGGACACTCTTAGTCTTAACCCACAGAATATACAAGACCAAGAGTGAACCCTAATGCAAACTGAGGGCTCTAGGGGATGGTGACGTTTCAGTGGAGGTTTATCAGTTGAAACTAATAGACCACTCTGATGGAGTTTGTTGCTCATGGGGATAGCTGTGCACCGCGGGAAGCAAGGGATATATGGGAACTCTTTGTACTTTCTACTCATTTGCTGTAAACCTCAAACTGTCCTAAAAAAACAAAATCTGTTTTCTTAAAAAAGAAAACTGATTTAAGAGCATCTGGGAAAGTTCTAATATTCATTCTCTAGAAGAATAATATTTTGTGCACCAAGTTAAATACCTTAAAGTTAAAATCTGCAACAAACAAAAAACTTCTGTATCTTCTGTACTAAAAGCAAATTTTAACACCTAAATTAGTTTATTAAGTCTATCCTTAGGAACAATGAATAAATGATAAGTGGCTTACTTACTCTTAAGAAGAGCATTATGTATTTTGGAAAAATGTATGACACACAGCTGGTGTTAGACCCCACCCTTCTTCACATGACACTGTAGTCACCTCTCACCCCAGCTTTGTGGAGTCTGTGCAGAGATTCATTCCTCTCAGTACATGTCACTCTGTCACCACTGGTCTCTGCAAGGACCCCTCCATTTACCCTTCTTTTCCCTTTTGTCCCCATTCTCCTGCTGCTGTATCCCTAAGGCAACCAAATGAGTCCCTGCCTGTGACTTTGTGAAATGTCAAGTATTACTATAGGTTCAGGTGTTTGAATTTCCCTTAGCACTCATATGGCTCTTCCTGCACTCAGTGGTGATGTCTTCAAGATCTATTTAGCCACTGTGCTGGGATTACAGGCGTGACTACTATGCCCACCAGCATTTTTCTTTTAACACAATTTTTTAAAAGATGGTTATGAATAAAATTCTAGGGAGTGTGCATTTTGGCTCAATTAAAAAATAAAATCTAGCCGGGCTTGGCGGCTCAGCCTGTAATCCTGTGCCTTTGGGAGGCTGAGGTGAGTGGATTGCCTGAGCCCGCGGGTTCGAGACCTGCAGGCGAGACCTCATCTCTACAACAAATCAAAAAAAAAATTAGCCGGACGTGGTAGCGCGTGCCTGTAATTCCGGCTACTTGGAAGGCTGAGGCGGAAGGATCGCCGGAGCCCAGCAGGCCGAGGCTGTGGTGGCCAGGAGCGGCCACTGCATCCAGCCTGGGCGAGAGAGTGAGACTCCAACTCAAAAAAAAAAAAAAATTAATTAAAAAAAAAATCTAACTCCCTGTTACTGTATTCTTATCCATGGTAGGCTTTTCACCTTCATCTCTGAAGCTGAGTAATTAAAAAAAATTAACCTTCAGATATGCCAAAGTCATACCAGCTTTGGGAAGATCCAGAGGAAGAAAATGTGTTCAAAAGGATAACTCTGCCATTGACTTTTTTGGAACTGTGTGAGACCACAGTATGTTTTTCCCAGGAATGAACCAAAATGCAGCTACCACCATTCTGTTCTGAAAGTCTGTCCCAGCAATGGAACCAGGTTAGCAGGCTGGGAGCAGCCATGTTCCACAGCAAGCTGGTGAGAAGAAACTCTAGCATTGTGTCCTGTGAGGCTTATTCTGAGGGTGTTTCAGATTATTCTTATTCTAGAAAATACTAGAATGTACATGAGGGTAGGCAGGCATTTTTAATAATTTTTAAATTATTGTTAACATTTTTAAATGATTTTCACATACCTGAAATACTGCTTCAAGTGCTGTTTTCCAGGAAACCAAGAGAACTCCCATAGTCTCTTAGCACCTCCAGTGTGTATTCGGGGATAGTGGCTTTCCAACCCCATCTCAGGATGAAAGCCACAGGGATGGCAGCCAGACCAATAGAATCAAACAAACCTCTCACCTCCCAACTTTCAAGGGTGGGCAACTCCCTCTGGAAAACCCTGGGGCAGGGGTGGGAGTGGGGGGGTTTGACCAGGGGTCATCTGGGTAAGATCTGTGTATTGGGAAGAATTTGCATGTAAGGCAGATCGGAACTTAATGATGATCTAAAGGTGAAAATATTTTTAATTGTTTTTACACAGAGATGTTAGCTGTGCATTTAATGTTATTTACATAATTTTTTTTTTTGAGTTGGAGTCTCACTCTGTTGCCCAGACTGGAGTGCAGTGGCCGCTCCCGGCCACCGCAGCCTTGACCTGCTGGGCTCCGGCGATCCTTCCGCCTCAGCCTTCCAAGTAGCCGGAATTACAGGCATGCGCTACCATGCCCGGCTAATTTTTGATTTATTGTAGAGATGAGGGTTCGCCAAGTTGCCCAGGCGGGTCTCGAACCCACGGGCTCAGGCAATCCACTCACTTCGGCCTCCCAAAGGCGCGGGATTACAGGCTGAGCCATCGAGCCCGGCTCATAATTTATTTTTTACTTGCATCTGTGGGAGTCCATGAAACCCAAGGAGATAATTGTGAGTTGGCTAAAGTCACATCAGCTTAAGCAGCTCAGCTTGGTTTACGTGTTTTGTTGTTGTTTTTTGTTTAACTCGGCAAAACTCCTTTGGATATTGGGACAATATAGTCACAGAATCTGGGTTGAAAAGGACATCAGAGGCCAAGTTCCAACTTCTTCTCTCTCAGACACAAACACATACACACACACATGCCCATTTGACCACACCTCAAGAAGGATGACCTGCCTCTGGTAACCAGTGCATGAAGTTCATCATGCTATGAGAGGCCTCTTAAAATTGTAATACTGAAATGTCCACATCTCATGACCTATTTCTGATAATTTGCCTGCTAGAAAAATAATTCAGTGGAAAGAAAGCTAGGAAGATAGGAAGGAAAAAGAATAGTTGTTTCTAATAATTTGCTATTCTAGATAATACAACATATTGGGGGAAAACCTTAAATGTCAAACAATAAAGCAATATCAAAACAATATTACTATGGGATACTATAGAGCTACAAAAGATAACTATGAAAACAAAGTGGAACATTTTTATTGGTCAAATTATAAAATATTTTAAAATACATAAATATAGTCCTATTTAAATAAAGGCACATGTATTCTCAAACATGGACATTAGGGGTATAAATTTGACCAAAATTTTAAAAATATAATTAATAATATGGAATAAAATTCTTTAAATCTATTTAGGCTACGTGCATTCGCAATTTTACCTCCAGAAATTTATTCTAAAGAAATAACCAAAGCCGGGCTCGGTGGCTCAGCCTGTAATCCCGCTCCTTGGGATGCTGAGGTGAGTGGATTGCCTGAGCCCGCGGCAAGACCCACCTGGGCAACTTGGTGAGACCTCATCTCTACAATGAATCAAAAAAATTAGCCAGGCATGGTAGCGTGCACCTGTAGTTCCAGCTACTTGGAAGGCTGAGGCGGAAGGATCGCTGGAGCCCAGCAGGTTGAGGCTGCAGTGGCCAGGAGCGGTCACTGCACTCCAGTCTGGGCGACAGAGTGAGACTCCGACTCAAAAAAAAAAAAAAAAGAAAGAAAGAAAGAAAAAAGAAATAACCAGAAAACTAGACTATTTACACAGAAATATTTTGCATGCCATTGCTTATAATAGCAAAGCAATAAAAACAACCAAATGTTTGAAATCAGGAAAATGATTAAATTATGGGAGACCCATACAGAATAATGTTCTGCAGATAAATATATAGATTTATATCTATATCTTTACAGGTATGCCTAGTACTATTGTGCTAAACTTTAATGCACTTCACAGATACTGCATTTTTTCACAAATTGAAGTTTTGTGGCAATGCCACATTGAACATGTCTGTCGGCACCATTTTCCCAACAGCACACGCTCGCTTCCTGTCTCTGTATCACATTTTTATACTTCTTCCAATATTTCAAGCTTTTAAATTATTGTTATATCTGCTATGGTGATAGGTAAAGTGACAATGTTTCAATTGCAATTGTTTGGGGCACCACAAACCGTATCCATATAAGACAGCAAACTTAGGATTGATAAATATTATATGTGCTCTGAATGCTCTACCAACTGACCATTCCCCTATCTCTCTCCCTTTCCTCGGGTTTCCTTATTCCCTGAGACAAAATAGTATTGAAATTAGGCCAATTGATTACTCTGCAATGGTGACAAAATGACCAAGTGAAAGGAAGACTCGCACATCTATCACAGGAAATCAAAAGCTAGAAATGAGTAAGCTTAGTGAGGAAGGAGTGTCAAAAGCTGAGACAGGATCAAAACTAGGTCTCTTGTGCCAAACAGCCAAGTTAAGGATGCAAAGTTCTTGAGGGAAATGAAAAGTGCTTCCCTGGTGAACACATAGAGGATAAGAAAGTGAAACAGCCTTACTGTTGATGTGGAGAAAGTTTGAGTGTGCTGGATAGAAGATCAAGCCAATCACAATATTCCTTTAAATGAAAGCCTAATCCAGAGCCACCTCCTGATTCTCTTCAATTCTCTGAAGGCTGAGAGAGGGAAGGATGCTGCAGAAGAAAAGCTGGAACCTGGCAGAAGTTGGTTCATGAAGTATAAGGAAAGAAGCCATCTCTATAACATAAAAGTACAAGGTGAAGCCACAAGTGTTGATGGAGAAGTTTCAGCAAGTTGTCCAGAATATGTAGCTAAGACCATAATGAAGGTGGACACACTAAATAAATAACAGATTTTTAATTTAGACAAAACATCCCTCAGTTGGAAGAAGATACCATCTAGGCCTTTTTTTTTTTTTTCTTGAGTTGGAGTCTCACTCTGTCACCCAGACTGGAGTGCAGTGGCCGCTCCCGGCCACTGCAGCCTCGACCTGCTGGGCTCCGGCGATCCTTCCGCCTCAGCCTTCCGAGTAGCTGGAACTACAGGCGCGTGCTACCACGCCCAGCTAATTTTTTATTTATTGTAGAGATGAGGGCTTGCCAAGTTGCCTAGGCGGGTCTCGAACCTGCGGGTTCAGGCAATCCACTCACCTCAGCCTCCCAAAGCGCTGGGATTACAGGCTGAGCCACCAAGCCTGGCTTAGGACTTTCATAGGTAGAGATAAGTCAATACCTGGCTTCAAAGCTTCAAAGGACAGGTTGACTCTCTTGTCAGGGGCAAATACAGCTAGTGACTTTAAGTTGAAGGCAATGCGCACTTACCATTCAGATACTCCTAGGGTCCCTAAGAAGGATGTTAAATCTACTTTACCTGTGCTCTATAATGAAAAAGCAAAGCCTAAATGAGATCCTATCTGTTTACAGCATAGTTTACTGACTATTTTAACCCCATTGTTGAGACCTACTGCTCAGGAAAAAAGATGTCTTTCAAAATACTACTGCTCATCAACAATGCATCTAATCACCAAAGATGTGCAAGGAGATTAAGGTTGTAGTCATACCTGGTAACACACATTCATTCTGCAGCCCATAGATCAAGGAGTAATTTTGACTTTCAAGTCGTATATCTCCTAAGGCTACAGCTGCCACAGATAGTGATTCTTCTGATGATTCTGGGCAAAGTAAATTGAAAACCATCTGTAAACAATTCACCATTCTAGATGCTGTTAAGAACAGTCATGATTCATAGGAAGAGGTCAAAATATCACTATAACAGGAGTCTGGAAGAAGTTGATTCCAACTCTTTTTTTTTTTTAAATTTATTGTAGAGATGAGGGCTCACCAAGCTGCCCAGGCTGGTCTCGAACCCACGGGTTCAGACAATCTACTCACGTCAGCCTCCCAAAGTGCTGGGATTACAGGCTGAGCCATAGAGTCTGGCCCGATTCCAACTCTTATGGATAATTTTTATTTCTGAGTAAGAATCTCACTGTCATTCAGTCTGGAATGCAGTGGCATAGTCATGGCCGCTGCAGCCTCACCTGCTGGACTCAGGAGCTCCTTTTGCCTCAGCCTCCCAAGCAGCTGGAACTACAGGCACGTGCTACCACGCCCAGCTAATTTTTTGATTTATTGTAGAGAAGAGGTCTCGCCAAGTTGCACAGGCTGGTCTTGAACCCTGGGCTCGGGCAATTCTCTCACCTTGGCCTTCCAAAGTGCTGGGATTACAGGCTTGAGCCACTGTGCCTGGCTTATGGATAACTTTGAAGAGTTCAAGACTTCAGTAAAGGAAGTCACTGTAGATGTGGTGGAAATAGCTAGACAACTACAATTAGAAATGAGTCTAAAGATGTGACAGAAATGGCCAAGCGTGGTGGCTCACATCTATAATTCCAGCACTTTGGGAGGCCAAGGTGAGAGGATTACCTGAGCCCACAAGTTCAAGGCCAGCCTGGGCAATTTGGCGAAACCTCATCTCTACAAAAAATCAAATAACTAGCCGGGTGTGCTGATGCGTGCCAGTAGTTCCAGCTACTTAGAAGGCTGACGCAGAAGGATAACCTGAACCCAGCAGGTGGAGGCTGTGGTGGCTTTGAGCATGCCACTGCACTTCAGCCTGGGCAACAGAGTGAGACTCCAACTCAAAAAAAAAAAAGATGTGACAGAATTGTTATATCTTATGGTGAACTTGAACAAATGAGGAGTTTGCTTCTTATGGATGCACAAAGGAAGTGGTTTATTGACATAGAATCTACTTCTGGAGAAGATACTGTAAACATTGTTGAAATGACAACAAAGGATTTAGCATAATGTAGTTGATAAGGCAGTGGCAGGGGCGTCTGAACATTGACTTCAATTTTGAAAGAAGTCTACTGTGGGTTAAACACTACCAACAGTATCTCAGGCTACAGATAAATTTTCATGAAAAGAAGAGTCAATTGATGTGGCAAACATCATTGTTGTCTTATTTTAAGAAACTGTCACAGCCACCCTGGCCATTAACATTAAGACAAGACATTTCACCAACAAGGAGCTTACAACTTACCAAAAGTTCAGATGATTGTTATATTTTTTAGCAATAAAACATTTATTAATTATGGCATGTACATTGCTTTTTAGGCCTACTACTCCTGTGCACAGAATAGACTATAATATCATATAGACATAACCTTTATACACACCGGGAAGCCAAAAAATGTGTATGGCTCACTGTTTCGTGATATTTACTTTATTGCAGTGGTCATCAACTGAATCTGCATTATCTTCGTGGTATGACTGTATCTATATATGTCCACATCTATGCAGGCATAAAATGATGGCTACAGATGGGTCTCTAATGACGTGAGAAAATGTTTATGACAACACTAAAGAGAGAAAGCAGGATATATCATTGCATATATATAATAAAATTGTACATATAAAATGTCTCTCAACTAGGGACAAAGCCATGGAAGGAATTTTATCAAAATGTTGAAGGCTGTTTCAAATAGTTAACTTAGGAATTTTTTTTTCTGTACTTGACTTTACTTTCCAAAATCTCTAAAAAAAAATCATGACTTTATTTAAAAATTGCATTACAAAATATAAAGGAGAAAGGACCTTTTAGAATATCCTAAGATCTCAGAAAGCAAATATCCTGCTTCTGAGATACTGTCCTTGCTCATAAATTTCATCAGGATTCCTCCTAAGAACCAACCACCAGTTACTGCAGTGGAATATCAGAGGCTAAGTAACTTACCCAAGGTCATGTGTATAGTAAGAAGCAAAGACAGATACAAGCTCAGGCATTGTGACTACAAAGTTAATGCCTGATTTTTCTATTGCATGCTTTATTATTATTACCATTACTCCTATTACTACCACCACTACTACTACTATTAGTATGCAATATATCATAGTAGATTTTAACATTTATTTTATAAGCATTCTAATAAAGCCAACCACTCGATTTTATTTCTCAATATGTCTTCGTTTTTGACCAAATCCCAAACAACCTGAGGTTATGTATATGGTAACAAGCATAGGCAGAAACACATTCAGGTGTTGTGACTGCAAAGTTAATTTTTCTACTCTATATTTCATTATTTTTACCATTACTACTGCTACTATTTGTTTTTGTTTTTGTTTTGAGTTGGAGTCTCACTCTGTCGCCCAGACTGGAGTGCAGTGGCCGCTCTCGGCCACTGCAGCCTCGACCTGCTGGGCTCTGGCGCTTCTTCCGCCTCAGCCTTCCAAGTAGCCGGAATTACAGGCAAGCGCTACCACGCCCAGCTGATTTTTTGATTTATTGTAGAGATGAGGTCTCGCTGCCCAGGCGGGTCTCGAACCCGCGGGCTCAGGCAATCCACTCACCTCAGCCTCCCAAAGGCACGGGATTACAGGCTGAGCCACCAAGCCCGGCTACTACGGCTACTATTATTATTGTTAGGGCCTACCATATCATATTACATTTTAGCAATTATTTTTAGAGCATGAAGCAAAACCATCTCATTCAATTTTATTTCTCTTTAAGGTTTTTTTTTTTTTTTTAACTCACCCTTGAGGTTTGACCCTGTGGGGACAGGACAAATGTATTCAGTTACAAAGCACTTAAGTTATACAACCCATTATTTTGAATAAGTTGCATAGTACCCTTGGGCAACACTATGGGGGAATGTGTACGTCTGGGTGGACACGTGTGTTTTTGAGAGGGTGGTATTTAATTGTGAATTAAGCATTACCGTGTCTTCTGCATTTCAATCTGACATGTAAAGGGTTTATAACTCTGTTATAAGGAACTTGCACTATCTATGAAGCAGTATAGTGTTACTTGCAAGTGGACTTGGGTTAGTCATAAATATATATCGCAAACTGTAGAAAAACTATTGAAAAAAATTTTTAAATGTATAATTTATATACTAAGAGAAGGGAGGGAATGGCACAATATAAAATGTTCATGAAACCAGAGAAGGCAGAAAAGAGGGAACTACAAAAAAAGAAAAAAAGGAACAAGGATAACGAATGGAAAATAGTAACAAAATAGACAAATAATAACTGATCCCTTTAAATGTGAATGATCTAGATACATCAATTAAAAGCAGAGATTATCAGAGTGAATTTTAAAAAAAGAGAACCAACCATATGTTGTCTATAATAAACCTACCTTATGTTGCAAAGTTTAGAAAAATGCCTCACAGGCAATTCTGTCCATTTTTCCTCTACCTCATTATAATGCTAGTGTCTATTGTGGCAGGCACATCTCTAGGCACTTTACCTGGAGTAATCCATTTTAATTTCCCAACGACCCTGTAAGGTCCTTAGTATGTTACCACACACACTTTGCAAATGAGAAAACTGAGTCATAGAAAGGCTAGGTAAGATTACCTTATATATGCTTGCTTTAGACTTAACTTTACCGGAAAATATAAGCCACTGGGTAATCTGAAATATAAAAATTCATAATTTCAAAATCAAATACATAGGAGGTAAGGATTAACTAGTTGATGTTCTGTGGAATTTTCTACATTTCTTCAATAGAGTGCTTGAACAACAACAAAAAAGAAACCCACTTTAGCCAGGCTTGGTGGCTCACACCTGTAATCCTAGCATGTTGGGAGGCGGAGGTGAGAGGATTTCCTGAGACCAGGAGTTTGAGACCAGCCTGGGCAATGGTGAGACCTCGTCTCTACAATAAATAAAAAAATTAGCGGGTGTGGTAATGCATGCCTGTAGTTCCAGTTACTTGGAAGTCTGAGGTGGAAGGATCATCTGATCCCAGAAGGTTGAACCTGCGGTGGCCGTGAGTGTGCCAGTCAACTCCAGCCCGGGTGACAGAGTGAGACTCCAA
>NW_007246651.1:62147-63705 GCF_000164805.1 Carlito syrichta | reverse complement strand
ATTTTTTGATTTATTGTAGAGATGAGGTCTTGCCAAGTTGCCCAGGCAGGTCTCGATCCCACGGGCTCAGGCAATCCACTCACCTCAGCCTCCCAAAGTGCTGGGATTACAGGCTGAGCCACCGAGCCCAGCTAGAAACCCACTTAAATATAAAGGCACAGATAGCTTAAAGGCAAAGGGACAAAGAAAGATATACCACGCTAACACTGATCAAATGAGAACTGGAGTAGGTCTATTAATTTCAGACAAAGCCAACTTCAGAGCAAGGAAATTTATTAAAGATAGAATGGGCCAGGCTCAGTGGCTCAGCCTGTAATCCCGCGCCTTGGCAGGCCGAGATGAGTTAATTGCCTGAGCCCGCAAGTTCAAGACCCACCTGGGCAACTTGGCAAGACCTCATCTCTACAATCAATCAAAAAAATTAGCCAGGTGTGGTAGCGTGTGCCTGTAGTGCCAGCTACTTGGAAGGCTGAGGTGGAAGGATCGCCGGAGCCCAGCAGGTCGAGGCTGCGGTGACCAGGAGTGGCCGCTGCACTCCAGTCTGGGCGACAGAGTGAGACTCCAACTCAAAACAAAACAAAACTAAACTAAACAAAAAAACAAAAAAGGATAGAATGGGACATTATAATAATGAAAAAAGACATTTTTAATAAGACATAACAATCTTTAACATGTATGCACCTAACAACACAGCATCAAAATACGTGAGGCAAAATCTTATAGAACCTCAGGGAGAAATAGATGAATCCACTATTATTATATAGTTAGGGACTTCAACACCCCTCTATTAGTAACTGACGGATCCAGCAGGCAGAAAATCAGCAAGAACATAGCTGGATTGAACAGTGCCATCAATCAACTGGGTTTAATTGATATTTTTTATTTTTTAATTTTTTCGAGTCAGAGTCTCACTCTGTTACCCATGTGGGAGCGCAATGGCACACTCCTGGCTACATCTGCCTTGACCTGCTGGGCTCAGGTGATCCTTCCACCTCAGCCTTCCAAGTAGCTGGAACACAGGCATGTGCCACCAAGCTTGGCTAATTTTTTGATTTATTATAGAGATGAGTTCTCACCAAGTTGCCCAGGCTGGTCTTGAACCCCTAGTCTCAGGCAATCCTCTCACTTCAGCCTCTCAAAGTGCTAGGATTACCGGTGTGACCCACTGTGCCCCGCTTAGTTGACTTTTATAAAATATTTTATCCAACAGCAGAGTATACATTCTTCTCAAGTTCACATGGAACATTGATCAAGATAGACCACATTCTGGGCCACCCTAACAAATTTAAAAGAATAAATACTACCATGTCACCCAGTCATTATATTACGCCAAATAACAGACATCGTTAATCTGAGTTTATCTTACTACTCATGGAAAATGCCGGGCTCGGTGTCTCAGCCTGTAATCCCACGCCTTTGGGAGGCTGAGATGAGTGGATTGCCTGAGCCCGCGGGTTCGAGACAAGCCTGGGCAATTTGGCGAGACCTCATCTCTACTATAAATCAAAAAATTAGCCAGGCGTGGTAGCGCGCGCCTGTAGTTCCAGCTACTCGGAAG
>NW_007246651.1:60783-61932 GCF_000164805.1 Carlito syrichta | reverse complement strand
CTCCAAATCAAAAAAAAAAAAAAAGAAAAGAAAAGAAAATGAAGCAGCATCTCTCACAGAGCTGGCACGCCACAGAAAAGTAGAATTTATCTTTTTAAAAGCACAAAATTAAACAATTTGCTGTGAAATTTTTGCTGCCTAATGGTAACATCTGCACTTGGATTTTTTTTTCAGAACCAAAGGTTGTCCGTTTTTGTACATCAACAGACTGGCCTGAATCTGCTTGTGTTCCATGTTTTTCCTCCTTTGCACAATAAGGAAACATTTTTCCTCCTCTAAGGACCAGTCATCCCATTATGCTCTAAATTCCTGTCCCTCCCACCCTTCCTCTATCTTTTGCGTCATCCATAACCACCTCCACTCTGCAGATCACTCTCATCAGCACACAAAATCTGGTAGCTATCAGTTTAAACCTGTTAGATTTAGTAAATAAAAATACACATTCCTAGGTAAATTCACATTCCAGATAAGCAACAAATATTTTAGTATGTGTGTCCTATGCAATATTTGAGACATACTTAACTGAACCTATTCCTTGTTTACCTGAAATTCACATTAACTAGGTGTCCTGCATGCATCTTGTCTGGCAACCCTAAAACTTACCCTACATTCCTACCTTCCAGTTATCACCCGTTTCTCTGTTCCCTTTCTCAGCAAAATTTCTGAAAGAAACGTCTAAGTTCGCTGTTCTTTCCATTCTCGCCTCCTTCTTCTTTTCCCCTCCATGCTAGCTTCTTTCTCCAGCAATCCACGAAGACTGCTCTGGTCAAGGTCACAGGTAACTGCCATGTTGTTTAGTCTACAGCACCCCGGCTGGAGCAGAGGGCCTGTCTGTAGTATACCCCAGGTTTTCCAAATCCTGAGTGCTTGCAACAGCATCTCCCACAGAGCTGGCATGCCACAAACATTGTTTAATGAGTGCATTCACACGTCTACAGTGTTACCACGTAATCTGATCACTTTTCAGTGAACTTATTTGCTGTTCCATGAGATCTTCAACTTTGGAATTAATATTGTTTGCTCTTATGTACAATATTGTTTACTCTTATGTACAAGTAGCATACATGTTCTATTTAAAAATAATTCATCAGCCGGGTTCGGTGTCTCAGCCTGTAATCCCGCGCCTTTGGGAGGCTGAGGTGAGTGGAT
>NW_007246651.1:58480-60690 GCF_000164805.1 Carlito syrichta | reverse complement strand
CCACTGCACTCCAGTCTGGGCGACAGAGTGAGACTCCAACTCAAAAAAAATAATAATAAATAAATAAATAAATAATTCATCTTTATACATAGCTACTTTTCCAGAACATACCAAAGAAAACCTCCCCACACCTTCATTTTATGGTATCATCAATCATAATGGGATGGTGGGAAAAAGTATTTCCCCATTTTATAGACATTTTTGGTCCGTAAAATGACCTGAGCTGATTTGGTTCTGTTCTCTCTGACTGCAGATTTGTAAAAGTTTCCCATTTGCGGCACCATCTCTCCTCCAGGTGTCCAGGTCCTCATCCTCCACCCCATGGGTTCATGAGGTGGGGCTGGGAGGCCTCAGGGCCAGGTAGGTAGTCCTTCTGGCAGGGGACACACAAGTGACCAACTTTGTGCCGTGGGAGGGAAGTCCTCGTCAGAGTACATCCAGGGAATTGCTTTTCAGGGGATTGCTATTTTCTCTGTACTGAACCAAGATCTGCTTTCTTTGAGGTATTAGTTAAAGGACAACCCCCTTTCTCCCAGTACGTGGAGACAGTTTTGCCCCCTACAAGCCCTTATGCCTATTGATTTCTTCCTCAAACGAAATGGTTTCCAGTCCTGCCATTCTGGCTGCCCTGCTCTGTCTCCCCAAACAGTTTACAAACATTCCTTTCAAAATGTGGCACCTACATTCTTCAAGGAATAAGCAGGAGAGAGAGAAATGTTTACATCCCCTCACTGGGCACTACACTTCTGTTAATAGAGTCTAAGCCTGACTGAGCTTTTAAATATCCCCAATTCTCCTATAGATCCCCAACATAATGGTGAACATCCTCAAATCTTTTCCTATAAAGCCCTTTTAGGCCATGTTCCCTTTACCCTACATGTACATTATAGTTGGGGTTTTTTTGTTGTTGTTCTTGTTTTTGAGTCAAAATCTAACTCTGTTGCCCAGTCTGGAGTGCAGT
Organism: Carlito syrichta; assembly: GCF_000164805.1. Classification (NCBI taxonomy): domain Eukaryota; kingdom Metazoa; phylum Chordata; class Mammalia; order Primates; family Tarsiidae; genus Carlito; species Carlito syrichta. Next base: position 59,729 of record NW_007246651.1, on the reverse strand, counting down.
GGCATGATCATGGCCACCACAGCCTTGACCTGCTGGTCTCAGATGATCTTTCTCCCTCAGCCTTCCAAGTAGCTGGAACTATAGGTGTGTACCACCATGACTGGATAATTTTTCTTGATATATTGTAGAGACAAGGTCTGGCTAAGTTGTCCAGGCTGGTCTTGAACCTCTGGGCTCAGGCAATCCTCTCACCTCTGTCTCCCGAAGTTCTAGGATTACAGGCATGAGCCACTGCGCCTGCCCTATTATAGTTTTTTAAACCTAGGACTTTAATGAGAATAAATGAAATTTTGTTGATTTTCGGTCCTGTGTTTTAGCTTGTCAATATAAACTTGAATTCTAATTTTGCCATTCATTTTTCAAAAATTGTGAGGCATCTTAGAATTTAGTAACTCTGAAGTCACTGATGTGACAAGTATACAATTATTTGTCCCCAGCTTCTAAGATCCAGGGACCAGTAACTCAGAAGATGAAACCTTAATTATCCTGGAAGAGATTGAAGCATAGAGGACTTTGTCCCAGGCCAAAGCATACTTTTGGCCTTGCAGATGTCAGGGTCAAGGAAAACTTCTCTTTTCTCTCTGGAGCTTGACTGAAAAATCAATTGATAAAAGACAGATGAATAGGAGAAATAACATACACATGTATGAGCGTGCAGGAGGAGGAAAATCACTCTGTGACAACACCACCACTTCCTGGGGTGTTGACAGTTATATACCCTTCTTCTTAGGGGAGAGGAGGATAGGGAAGTGTGGATGAGTTTGGGAGGTAGTAAATGATTTTTAGGGGAATTCAAGGAACTCGGAGAACATACAGCAGCCTGGGACAAAGTCTGTTGGGCCCACAGAGCAGACAATGGTTTGTGACCAAAGTCTGTCCAGGTTTGTTGACAGACTTCTGTTTTCCTTCTTGTGATATGCATTAATGAAAACTCAGGGATGGGACCGGAGGTCATTGTTTTGGGGCTTTTTGTTTTTTTGTGTTTTTTTTGGTGGGGCCGGACTTTAAGCAGATGAGGGAACTGCAAAGAACAACTATCCTGTGCTTTAGGAGAGACAGAGGATGGAGAGGCAGAAAGCAGAGGGATATGAGAGAGACTTTGAGGCTTCTTCTTCAGTTTAGCATATCAAAGCACTGTATTTAGGGTACTGGCTTCTGAAACCCAACACAGAAATAGTTGAAATGCTACTCCTGGTTCATCCTGTTGGTCAAGGCTGGGAGAGTCATATGGAGACACCCCACCCACCCA
>NW_007246651.1:0-58439 GCF_000164805.1 Carlito syrichta | reverse complement strand
ACCCCCGCCAGTCAGGAAATGCACTATGAATTGATATGTATGCCCTGTTAGTCCTGAAGTCAAGGAAAAGACATTGAGGCAAATATTTCCTTGTTTTTTATGAGTCCCTAAAAAGTAGCTTTGAGCTGAAGTCTCATGATTGTCTAGCATCAAAACCAAAGACTTGAAACCAAGAGTCACTTTTAAACCTAACCTGCTTAGCTACAAAGCTGTTATCTCAGCTACAAATCCTGGGAGCCCCTGAAAAATTCCCTAATATGTGCCAGGAGGTCACTTGGGCAGTGACCCCAGGGAAGTGCAGAATTAGGCACAAACAGGGAGGGGGTGAGGGTCTCAAGGTGTTCTAGCTGTCAGGAGCCATTTCTCTCGAGCAGTTAGAAAAATTGCTGCTGAAGACCCCCCTAAACATCTCCTGATCCTTCTTTCCAGACAACACCTCACACAAACTCTCATACTTGTGCTCCCCCAGCCTCTTGTGTGCTCTGTGATTCAAACCAACAGCTTACTATACAGTCAGTCAGAAAGCAAATCATGGGCCAGGCATGGTGACTCACATCTGTAGTCCCAGCCTTTTGGGAAGTGGAATCAGGAGGATCCCTTGAGGCCAAGAGTTTGAGGATACAATGAGCAATGATTGAGTCACTATACTCCTGCTTGGGCAACACAGCAAGACCCCATCGCAAAAATAAAGATGGTAGGGCGTAGTGGCTCATGCTTGTAATCTTAGCACTTTGGGAGGTGGAGGCAAGAGGATTGCCTGAGTCCAGGAGTTCAAGACCAACCTGGACAACTTGGCAAGACCTCATCTCTACAATAATAAAACATTAGCCAGGTGTGGTGTCATGCACCTGCAGTTCCAGCTACTTGGATTGCTGAGACAGAAGGCTCACCTGAGCCCAGCAGGTCAAGTCTGCAGTGGCTGTGAGCATGCCACTGCACTCTAGCCTGGGTGACAAAGTGAGACTCCAACTCAAAAATTCAATCAATCAATCAATCAATCAAATAAAAACAAAGAACAAATCATCCTGATAGGTCTCAATTGCCAAACAAGATTGAGTTGACTGAGATTTATTCATTATTTGTAAAGATCAAAATTTACTAAAATTTTGATGTCAATATCTCTGGTAGCAGAGCTATACTGATTTTTTTTTTTTTCCAGCATCCATAACTAATGTTTTATTAGAACACAGCCATGCCAGTTCATTTTCATATTGCCCTCAGCTGCTTTTGCGCAGTGGCAGAGTTGAGAGGTTGCAACAGAGACGATATGGATGGCAAGAATCAAAATGTTTACTGACAGAAAATATTTGCTGACTCCCCCTCCCACATGGGAGAGAGGCAAGAAAGGGATGGCTTCCTCTTCATTGTGGAATGGAATCAGTCTCCTGCCTGAAGTTGGAGACTTACTCCATTACACTTATTTGGCAGTAAAAGGTGACATAATGCTCATTTTTCAGTCTAGACTTTTGCTGGCTACTGCTCTTCAGCTGATTTTTATTTTCTCTATTTTTGCTAATCTGCATTTTTACCAGGAAAGATAGAACAACAAAGAAAAAAAAAGGTTAAGGTTAATGGACTACTATGTGACATTCTTTTTTTTTTTTTTGAGTTGGAGTCTCACTGTTGCCCAGATTGGAGTGCAGTGGCCACTCCCGGCCACCGCAGCCTCGACCTGCTGGGCTCTGGCGATCCTTCCGCCTCAGCCTTCCATATAGCTGGAACTACAGGCGTGCGCTACCACGCCCGGCTAATTTTTTGATTTATTGTAGAGATGAGGTCTCGCCAAGTTGCCCAGGTGGGTCTCGAACCCGCGGGCTCAGGCAATCCACTCACCTCAGCCTCCCAAAGGCGCAGGATTACAGGCTGAGCCAGAGCCTGGCTTACTATGTGACAATCTAATTTAAATTTGGTTAATTATGCCTTTTTAACATTTTTAAACTTTACTCCTAATTTGTATATCAAAGCTGTCTCACAAGAAACCCAAAGGAACAATATCTGGAAAAAGTAATACCAAGCTCCAAACACACTGGTTCTCGGACTGCAAACCCAGGCAATGATCATTCTTGCATCTCACTTACAGCTTTAGGAGGATCCAAGGGGAACAGGTACTTCTGGATTCTGCTAAATATAGAGCATCCCTGTTGCTCTTCAAAAGCAGCCACAGTGCAGCGCTATTGTTGGAAAAAAAGACCAACACTCATTTTTACTGAAATACAGTAATCCCATTTTTACCTTTTAAGCTCCCCCTCTTTTTCAATCCTTTGCAGTGACATTTTCTTTAAAATAATCTCAGAATTTTAACACGCTTAATGAACTGGGGGCAGATCCCAGCAATTATAGAGGCTGAGGTGGGACGATCACTTGAGCCCAGGAAGTGGAGGTTGCAGTGATTGTGCCACTGCACCCCAGCTTAGGCAACAGAGCAAGACCCCAATTCAAAAGGGAAAAAAAAACTTAATGAAAGAAATCACTAATTTAAGGTATATTACTACATCACAGAGTCAAAATCCATATACAGGCATATCTCATTTTATTGAGCTTTGCTTTACTGCAATTTGCAGATATTGTGTTTTTAACAAATTAAAGATTTGTGGCAACCTTGCATCAAGCAAGTCTATTAGTGTCATTTTCCCAACAGTATGTGCTCACTACACAGTTCTGTGTCATATTTTGTTAATTCTTGCAATATTTCAGGCTTTTTCATTGTCTCTTATGGTAATCTGTGATCAGTTGTCTTTAACGTAACAATTGTAATTATTTTGGGGCACCACAAACCCCACTCATATAAGACAGTGAATTTACAATCGATAAATGTGTGTGTTCTGACTGCTCCACCAACTGGCCATTCCCTCATCTCTCTCCCTCTCCTCAGGCCTCATTTCCTGAGATACAACAATATCGGAATTAGGTCAAAGAATAACCCTGCAATGGCCTCTAAATGTTCAAGTGGCAGGAAGAGTTGCAAGTCTTTCACTTGAAATCACTAGAAAGTATTAAGCTTGGGGAGAAAGGCATGTCAAAAGTCGAGGCAGGCCCCAAACTAGGGCTCTTGTACTAGGTAGCCAAGTATGAATGCAAAGGAAAAGTTCATGAAGGAAATTAAAAGTGCTAATCCAGAAAACACACATATGATATTGCTGCTGTGGAGAAAGTTTGAGTGGTTTGGATAGAAGATCAAATCAGCCACAACATTCCCTTAAGCCAAAGTCTAATCCAGAGCAAGACTCTGATTTTCTTCAATTCTGTAAAGGCTGAGAGAGGTGAGGAAGACAAAGAAAAAAAGTTGGCAGCTAGTAGTGGTTGGTTCATGAAACTTAAGGAAAGAAGCCAAGTCCATAACATAAGTGCAACGTGAAGCAGCAAGCGCTGATAGAGAAGCTATAGCAAGTTATCCAGAAGGTCTAGCTAAGATCATTGATGTGTGGTTTACACTAAACAATAGATTTTTCATCCATTAGAAAAAGATGCCATCTAGGAGAAAATGTCTGAATTCAAAGCTTCAAAGGACAGGTTGACTCTCGTTAGGGGCTAGTGCAGCTAGTGACTTGAAATTGAAGCTGATGCTCATTGACCATTACAAAGATCCTAAGACCCTTAAGAATTATGCTAAATCTACTCTGCCTGTGCTTTACCAATGGAACAACAGATTTTAGATGAGAGCACAGGTGTTTGCAGCATGGTTATGAACATTTTAAGAGCACTGTTAAGACCCACTGCTCGGAGAAAAATATTACTTTCAAAATATTACTGCTCATTGACAATGCATCTAGTCACCTAAGAGCTCTGATGGAGATGTACAAGGAGATTGATATTGTTTTCATGCCTGCTAACACAGTATTTATTCTGCAGTCCATGGATCAAGGAGTCATTTTGATTTTCAAGTCTTATTATTTAAGAAGTACATTTCATACAGCCCTAGCTGCCATAGATAGCAATTGCTCTGATGGATCTGGGAAAAGTAAATTAAAAACCTTCTAGAAGGGATTCACCGTTCTAGATGCCATTAAGAATAGTCATAACTGATGGGAGAAGGAAAAAACATCAACATTAATGGGAGTCTGGAAGAAGTTGATTCCAACTCTTATGGATAACTTTGAGGGGTTCAAGGCCTCAGTGGAGGAAGGAACTCCAGATGTGATGGAAATAGCTGGAGAACTAGAATTAGAAGTGGAGCCTGAAGATGTGACAATTGCTGTAGCTCATGATTGAACTTGAATAGAATAAAGTGTTGCTTCTTGTGGATGCACAAAGAAAGTGGTTCCTTGACATGGATCCTAGACCTGATGACAATGTTGTGAAAATTGTTGAAATGACAACAAAGGATTTAGAATATTTCATAACTTAGTTGATAAGTGGCAGGGTTTGCAAGAACTGACTCCCATTTTCAGAGACATTCTAATATGGGTCAAATACTATTGGTGACACATGCTACAGAGAAAGCTTTCAGGAAGGAAGAGTGGCAAACATCAATGTGGCAAACTTCATTGCTGCTTTATTTTAATAAATTGCCACAGCCACCCCAACTTCAGCAACTACCACTCTGATCAGCCAGCAGCCATCCACGTCAAGCCAGGACCCTCCAGCAGCAAAAATTATGACTCACTGACGGCTCAGAGAATTGTTAGCATTTTTAACAATAAAGTATCTAAAAATTTTAAAATGCATCTTTTTAGACATAATATGATTGCACATTTAACAGACTATAGTGTATGCAGTGGAAACCACAAATTTTGTGACTTACTCTTTTGCAGTCTGAAAAAGAATCTGCAGCATCTCCAAGATGTCTGCACTAATGCATACATTCAAGATAGTGACTGAACCAACTAGCACCCAGGCACTCTTAAACACCTTTACAGCTAAGGGCGGAGGCTCAAGCCTGTGATCCCAGCACTTTGGGAGGCCAAGGAGAGACAATTGGCTGAGTTCAGGTGTTTGGTTCGAGACCAGCCTGGGCAACTTGGTGAGACCTTGTCTCTACAATAAATAAAAAAATTAGCTGGGTGTGGTGGCACATGTCTGTAGTTCCAGCTACTTGGAAGGCTGAGCCCAGCAGGTCGAGGCTGTGGTGGCCATGAGCCTGCCACTGCACTCCAACCTGGGCGACAGAGTGAGACACTTACTCAAAACAAAACAAAACAAAAAAACACCTTCACAATATGAGTTTCACAGATAGGTTTTGTGTTTTACACTTCTGTAATGCTACACTTTGGCACAAGTACAACAAATAATGGTTTAGCTACACATATGCATATATGGTTTACTTAGACTTTGGTTATAATTTTTCAAGTCTTTAACAGCAGGAAAATCAAACACACACCACCGCCATTTAGAGCAGAGTGGGCCAAAGGGTGTGGCAAAGAAGGTGCTAGAGACCTGTAGAGGAAGAAAGGTACTTGATAAACAGGGCACTGTCCAACAAGAGCATTTCACTAGTTTAATGCTCTAACTCGGGCACTGAACCAAAGTTTCTCTTTTCTTGTTATTCATCCTTTTGATTTTACTTTAAGCTCTGCTTAACAGGTACAAAGAGGAAGAGGAAAGAGAGGGACAAGAAATGCCAGTTAGGGTTCAAACCCATATTCACTTCAACTCAGTGTTCAGGCTCTGGGCGTGGGATCAGCCTGCCCTTTCTTGTAAGCCTTGGCTGCTTCTAGTGACTCCCTGCTCTTTTGCTGTTTTAAATCTATTTACATTCAGAGCATGTAATGTTTGGTAGGGTAGTGAGTTCCACTAGTTACTTCCTATTATGTTTTTGTTGCCTCTTTTAAAAAATCTAAAGCTATATTAAAATTTAATATAGAAATTTATTGATTAAAACTGTTATTTCTTCAGTTATGTCTAAAATATTGAAATAGCAGACCTTTATTTTTTGGGGTCAGAGTCTCACTGTCGCCCAGGTTGGAGTGCAGTGGTACACTCATGGCCATCGCAGGCTTGACCCTGCTGGGCTCAGGCGATCCTTCTGCCTCAGACTTCCAAGTAGCTGGAACTACATGTGTGCATCACCACTCCCAGCTAGTTGTTTTATTTATTGTAGAGATGAGATCTGGCCAAGTTCCCCAGACTGGTCTCGAATCCCCTGGCACAGGCAATCCTCTCACCTCCACCTCCCAAAGTGCTGGGATTACAGGAGTGAACCACTGCATCTGGGTGTGTCTTTTTTTTTTTTTTTAATTCCTTTACTTTTGAGGATTTATTTTTAATTTTGTCTAATTTTCTTAAATGTATAATATCCTGTTTTTCTGGGTTTTTAAAAACCTTTTTAAACATCCAAAATATTATTTAAGGTCTCTTTCACATTGATCTATTTTCCCTAATTTTTATGTTTGAATTTTCTTTTTTTTTAAGAGCAGCCCCTGAACCAGAATATGTTCAGAGAGACTCTTCAACTCTCCTTCTTGAAAAATGTTTTCTGCCAAGACTTGCCATTGTTAGCTGTGATTTTAATGTTAGCAGGAACTGCTTGCCCTGAGAGGTACTGCAGATTCTAGGTTGTGGATGTACAGGATAGGATTGTGTTAGTCTCCGCGGAAGCACTATGGGCTTTGTCTTGTACCAGGTTAGAGTGTGTGTGTGTGTGTGTGTGTGTGTGTGTGTGTGTGTGTGGTTGTTTTGTTTTTTTAAATAGAAACAAGGTCTTACTCTGTCACCCAGGCTGGAGTGCAGTGGCACTATCATAGGATCACTGCAACCTTGAACTCCTGGGCTCAAATGATCATCCCACCTCAGCCTCCTGATTACCTGGGACTATAGGTGCACGCCACCATGCCCAATTAAAAAATATCTTGAAATAATTTTAGATTTAGGAAAAGAATTGCAAAAAATAATGTAAAGGGTATCTGTATACCTTTTATATAGCTTCCCCTAATATTAAGGTCTCAATAACCATAATAAAGCTAGCAAAACCAATAAATTAACTTTTATATTATAGTATTGACTAAACTACAAAATTTCTTGAGATTTCACCAACTTTTCCACTAGTGTCCTCTTTCATTGTTGATGCCATTCCAGGAGCCTATTCAGGACTCCACATGTCACCCAGTTGTTATGGTCCACTATTTTTGAGTTCCTTTGGCTTTTCTGTTTTAGGGGATTTTTATTACCTTGGGTTTCATGAACAATTCCAGGTTTACTCTATTATCTTTCAAGACTGTATGGATTTTAGTCATTTCATTTGTCTTTCTAAATTGTAGAGTCTTAATCTCTTAATTTCAAAATGAATCTGCTTTTAGTGGATGCATCGATTAGTGAGTATCAGTCACACAAAACAGTGAGTAGAAGGAAGTAGTATCAGTAAATATGAGGAAAAACAATTCTGCAAATACCACACACTGAATACCTTCAACTTAATTTCTTGAAAAATCAAAGTACTAGGTATACAACCAGGTGTGGTGGCTCACACCTGTAATCTCGGGGGTGCAAAGGCGAGAGGACTGCCTGAGCCCAGAGATTCAAGACCAGCCTGGGCAACTTGGTGAGACCTCGTCTCTACAATAAATTTAAAAAAAATTAGCCAAGTGTGGTGGCATGTGCCTATAGTTCTAGCTACTTGGAAGGCTGAGGTAGAGGGACTGCCTGAGCCCAGCAGGTCAAGGTTGTGGTAGCTGTAAGTATGCCACTGTACTCCAGCCTGGGCAACAGAGTGAGACTCCAACTCAAAAAAACAAAAAAAAAAAAAGTACTAGACTCACCAAGGACACAAAATTTGAGAACAGATCATCTCATCAAAGTTTTGTTTTACAGACTATCACAGTGCAAAGGAAATAAACAGAAAATATCACTTTGACACCAATTCATAGCATTTATTGACATTTCCATTTAAAATGCTAGGAAAGCTGTATAAATTGTAAACATGGAAACCAAACACTTGCATAAATTACTTCCAAAACTCTACAGCACATTAGAAAACAGTGCAGCTAATTGAAGGGTAGAAACATAACAGACAAGTAGAAGGGAGGGTTCAATTACTAAATAATATACCCATACTGAGATTTAAGTGCCTGTTTGAGACCAGCAAACCATGATTGTCAAGTTCAAGTTGCAGTATTGATGCCACAAGTGGCCTCAATTTGCTCTGCACATTTTCGTACATTAATATTCATCATCTAGGAATGAGGGTGCAGGAAGAATCAGAAGAACATGGACCTTGACTGAGTAGGAGGAGACAAGTCAACATCCCAGAGAAGCTTGGCTGAGGAACCTTTCCCGTTAACACTAACCCAATCTCCACACTGCCTGGACAAGGCTCTGGAGAGGGGCAAAGTCAGTGTGTTGTTACTCCCTTTTCTGAAACGTGTCCCCTGCCGCTTAGAGCAAGTGAAGTAATAAACAGAGCCTCAATTCTAGTACCTCCCTCTTCTCTCCCCCCATCTGCAGGAGGACCAGTACAGGATGTCTGACTTGAACTTGGCCCTGTACAATTCCCTATTTGCACTTAGGGAGTTGAATTATGAATACCTGGAAACTGTTAGGTATGAGAAAAGACTATTCACATTGCTCCAAGTAGTCCAGAAAGGTTCTGTGTGATCAGGGAATGCAAGACTCAAATCAAGTTTTTATCTCTGTCCCTTTTACCTGTTCATTCTTTCTTTAAGTGTGAAGTGATCCCTGAAAAACCTGGAGGAAGAAGGAAAAGTATGGATTCCGGAAAATTATTTACCCTGGGAAACCAATTTTGACTCGAGTGCATCAGATTAAGACATTAATTGCTTCTCTCATTTTCTTGCTGGTTCCTTTGTTTCATGTGTCCAAAGGCATATAATATTATTTTCCTTGTTTTTAATGCTACTTGGTTTTATTAAGATAAATTGTCAAACGTACTGCTACACACACAAGCATGGACTTAGCATTGTGCCAAGACACTTCGGTTTTCACGTCTTCTTCATAGAGAAGACACTAACAATCACCTCCAAGAATATCAAAAGCAACCTGAAATGTGAACATTCCTTGCTCACTAGGTAACCAGCATAAATCTTATATTTTATGCAAAATGTTTCAGCAGTTGTTCATAGAAACTCCTCTCACCTGTAACAAGAATGTCTTGCTAATGTATTAACTGTGAAAATGAAGTTTAATGGACTGGGCCATAGGAATGTGTATTATGTTCACATGGTCCATCTGTTGGTATAGAAGTGGACTTTCCTCGTACCCCTGCCCAGGAAGAGGTGAATGAGCAGGCTCTGGAGACTGGCTTTGGAGCCTTGCTCTGGAGGTAGAAAAGATCATGGCAAAAACTCAACTAGAGCTAAAGTTAGTGTGGAAGTTAAAACTGCAGTCCCCTTGACCTCATGCCCAGAACCTTACCAGCTTCCAACCAACAAATTCATTCATGTCTGAGAATCTAGTACGAAGGGTATGACAGGCTTACTTAATGATTAACTTGTAAATGACTGCCCATGCAGATCAGTGTCCAAGTGATTGGTTTGGTCACTGGAGCACTCATGAAGAGGTTATGCAAATACAGTAACACCGACCCTGCCCATGGGAGTTGAGAACCTCCTGACGCACAGAACTTGTTTCAGCCCGAAGCCTTTTGGGTACACCTCCACCTGTGTGCCTTCACTTGTGCTTTGCCTCACAAGCCTCATACCCAGAAATATTTAGTTGGTAAACACCTGCAGCTTAAAAGCCATGTGCCACCTCAATAAAAACACACTGAAATTAAGTACAATTTGGAGAAAATGTACAAGTAGCTGCAAAGAAGCTGAATATACTTCTAACTCGCTATGCTCCACAATGGATTTAGCTTGGGTAAACTACTGACCATTGAGATCTGCTCTAAACAATAAACCTTAGTGTCATTCTCATCACTTTCATCCTCCCCCACACTGGGGTGCTTCCTCTGTAGCTCTTCACAGACCTGGTCATTTCCTTGCTGTATTACTGCAAATGTGCCCTCCCAGCACCTGTTTCTTCTCTTCCAAAACTCCCTTAACAGTGCAGCTAGGGATTCTGTCTCCATCCTGTGGCAGATCAGGATCAAGTTTAGTTTCAATGACAGCATCACCTAATTTTGACATCCTTCCCCAGGCTCACTTGTGGCTCCTTGTGTTCCATCTCACCACTTGCCTGGGCAGCTCCTCTGTCTTCAGTAAAGTAGCTCCTGAAGTTGACTTCTTCCCAGGATCCCACCATTCCCAAACAAGCGACTACCACAACTTCTTCTGGGTACCTAATGCACTTGTGTATTCTGAGTGAATTTTATTGATGTTTAAACCACGTTATTTATTTGCACTTTTCACCTTTTATACCCATCTGTAGTATCTTAGATTTTAAGATCTCAGAAGGCAGGGCTCATGTCTTCAGACTTATTTAGTGCTAGAAACAGCAGAAAATCAGGAATAGAAAGATGCATAATAAATGCTATTTGAAAGTTAGTGGAGGAAGAAGTGTATTGAAGCAAAACAGGAATGATAAAGATGAGTCGCACTGGGCTTTCAGTTTTGCTCTGGTGACTCACGTGTGGGTCCATTCACCAGAAGCTCACAGCATATGCCATTGCCCATGCCAGGGCATTTACACAGGTAACATTTTACATCTTCACAGTGCTTTATGCTCCCTCTTCAAGGGAGGTCTGCACACAAGATTGCCTCCGATTCTCACCACTAGATATCCTGGGAGGTGGGCAGGGGAGGCCTGTTCTAGTTTGGCTGATGGGGAGAATGAGGTTCAGAGAAGGAACCCGATACAGTGAGTTCGTGACAAAGTAGACTCTGCAGAAAATCATTTCTCCAAATATTCTAACTCAAGTTCATAGTATGTGTTACCACTAGAGCTTTTAAAATAGGAAAAAAGAATAGACAACATTTCACTGTTCATTTTAGAGTGCCTCAATAAGTGGACTCCAAAGCCACTCATGAACAACACGAGGGCCTTTCTTTTCAATAGATCACATTAATCAAGTGTCTGAAGACCCACCGGAGTCAGTGCTTCCCACCCCAGCTAGTCTATTCTGAATTGGGTGACTAGTAAAACTGTTACGGCAGATGTTTAGAGGAAACAAGAGCAAACTGAGTGTGCTTTATAACCAACAACAGAGGCTGGTAATCCCATGGGGCCTGCTCATACCACACCACAGCCACCAGTTGTTTATTATACATCATCTTTGGTCTTGACATCTGTTTCAATGTTTAACGGTTCTAAGAATAAAAACACAAGTAGAATCCATTTATGGTGGTTTGAAAGGCATCCAAATTGCTGTTGCAGTCAACCCCCTTGGAAACAGAGACCCCTCTCTGCAGCGTACATAGGAGATAACCATTCTTAGTACATCTATGTGCAAGCACTTATGATACTGAGCGGCTGGGGAGAGAAGGGGCATTCATTCCATTTGCTGTCACACAATCTGAGCTCACTGTCAGGTGTTCATAATAAATTTCTGCCCGGATATTTGAAATTCTTAATACCATATTCAGGAAACCTGACATTTTGAAATGACACACAAAGCAATCTCTCCACTTTAGGGAGAGTCTGGGATTTAACCAAGACCAAGAGGTAAGAAATTGACCCTGGGGGGGCCTTCCCTCCCGCACTCTTTGGTGCCTCTAAGGACTACCTGACAGGACACTGCCAGTCCTTATTTAACATCCTTGAAACTTATTCTTCTGCAACTCTTCTCTGTCAGAGGCGTACAGATGAAAAATGGCTACATTTAACTCCCTAGAACCAGCGTGCCCTGTATTGTATGACTCTACATTTGCATGACAGGTTCAGTTGATGAAGTGCTGAAACGTGACTCTGCAACTCCATAATTACAGTCTGGAAACCTGTCTTAGCTGTTTCAGGGTTCTTGAAATTTGACACAGATACACAGGTTTTGATGAGTTAGAGTCCTAAATTCTACCCATTTATCGGGAATTTAATTAAAGGTAAAGTCATGCATGCATAATGGTGTTTTGCTCAGCGGTGATTTGGTATATGATGGGGGTCCCATAAGATGACAATATCGTATTTTTACTGTACCTTTTCTATGTTTAGATACACAGATACTTACCATTGTGCTATAGCTTCCCAAAGTATTCAGTACAGAACCATGCTGTACAGGTTTGTAGCCTAGGAGCAATAGGCTACAAAACATCACCTAGGTGTATAGTAGGCTATACCATCTAGGGTTGTGTAAATGCATCTATGATATTCACACAGTGACAACATTGCCTGACGACTCATTTCTCAGAACATATCCCCATCGTTAAGTGACATGTGACTGCATTAGTTGATCTAATAAAAAGAGGTTCATAGTGGAAATCTTGTTCTAAGCCTGCTTTTCTTCTGAGTTTCACTCAGGTACAAGAAAACAGAATGGCCCTTGTCGCTATTTCCCTTACTCTAATCTGGGAAGTGGAACGATCCCCTTTCTCAGACCCAAAGTGCACAAGATAGTTCTAACTGTCACCCAACAGAGTAACAGCACAATAGAATCAGAAATGGGAAGCAACTCTTTTCTCTTGTGATCTCAAGACTCTTCTTTACATTCTTGATTCATTACGGAGAGACTGAGCTGAACTCAATTTCATTTCCAGGTCCTGAACACAGGGAAGGTGATGACTAGGGACGCATTCATAACAATTTTGGGGTCCTGGGAATTTTTATAAATCATTTTTGCTTACATAAGCTTTCTCATTCAAACATAATTCGTGAGCAACTCACTAGCAAGGCCCAGTTAGGACCTCTTGAAAGCCTCATTCCACAGGACAGGCCTTAATGGCAGGTACTGAATGAGACGCTACCAGGCGTTGCACGTGCCCAATTAATAAAAAGCAAATACCATTAAGAATGTAAATCTAAACCCTGATATGTATTTTGAATAACCAAATAAATATTAAGCTCCTCCCCCTACCCTTGGGAGGGTTTCTATGTTTTTTCTAGAACAAAATGAAACCTTCAACATATTCTTCCACTGAAAAGGCCAGTTGCGTTTCAGACATAAAGGTGAAGGCCCTCAGGCTGTAGCACCAGAAGGAGGAGGAAGAATGCAGGTGATGGCTTCGCTTGGAGTCACCAGGCTCTACAACCTACCATTTGGTTTCTCACTAGTACCTTTTGAAAATTCCCAAACAGTCTTAGTATTCTTGTTAGTATTACTATTAAAATAAGTTCCTATGGAGTAAAAGAGGAAAATCAAGCTGTTAATAAAATGTCTTCAAATCTCTTTTCTCAGAAAACAAAGCAGCAGGTTCATCGTACACATCAGTCTGAATCCCACGGAAACACTTGATTTCTTTAATCCCTATATCCATCTACACATTTTAAACTTTTGCCTTTAAAAAGGAGACTAACGTAGTAGTTTTGTTAGCTTACATTTGTTTTTGTGAAGTGTTGCTGGCTTTTGGCCAGAGAGTACACACATTTTGACTGAACCCAAGTAGTCACAAAATTGCCAACCCGGGAAAAGTTATCATGAGCCATCATGTGACTTATGGCATCTTCAAGAATTGCAACTTGCTCTCTTACTTGGGCAGCTTGCCCAGGAAATGCTTGTTCTTCTCCCCAGCACCCACTCAGTTGATTTTCTTTTGGTCTTGCTTCCACGGGAAGCGGATACTTGGCAAATCTGCAAGGCAAGATGGATCAGCTGTGGAAGTTCTGCACGGCGCTCTGCTTCTGGGAGAGCCGGAGCAGCTCCTCACGGATTGCTTTGATGAGGGAGGCTGAGGAGTGGCTGGGCTGGAGGTCTTCTGTGGAGCTGGTGGGGTAGCCTAGCCCAGGGCCCTGCAGCCCCCGGTGGGTGAGGTTTCCGGGAGGAGCCGAGGGTTCCCTGCCTGAAGTCCTTGGCACCTGAAACAGCGGTGAAGAAGAATATTCTTGATGTCCGAGCATGTGTGTCTGAAAAACATGGCAAACATTACTGTACTTCCCATGTAAGAGCACACAGGAAAATCAAATTCAAACTGGCACTGGGAATGCTCCCAGGAATCCCTTCACCCATCTCCCATCCACCAACTCAGCCCTCCACCAGGGCCTCCACTGCCCATACTCCATGGAAGGTGGGGGGTGGGGGGTGAGCCCCAGTGGGGCTGGGGTTCCTGGCCCATGGGGGAGAAAAGGAGAAAGGGAGGCTAGAGTAGCCCATGGAGGTGAAAGGTCAGATGGGATACCAGAGAGCCGAAAGAGGTAGGCAGATCTTGCCCCTGACTGGAGCCCAGGGAGGGTATGCACGTGAGCATACGCTGCAATCACAGAGCTGGAACATGACTACAAAACCATTTTCCACTTATCTGATTGTCCTCTGTCTTCTGTCTGTGTGTCTATCGAGGGCTTTGGAAAGCCTGGTCTTTAACAAGTTATTCACACTAAAGCAGACAATAGTTCGGCTGATATTTGCAGCATATAGATCAATTTGGTGTTAGTTTAATAAGAACTATTATACTTTTCAGTGATTTATTTTCATGTTTTTTCCAGTGGGAGAAAGTCTCTCTTTGCATTTCCATGTAAGAGTACTAAAACTGTGTACTAAAAACTACACTAAGGGCAGGCAAGTTATCAGGGAGGCAAACATGGCATTCCAGCCCTGGGTTATTTCTATGTTTTGCTTCTCCAGATAGTGATCCAAAGTGAGCATTATTGGGCATGACAGGAAAACGCAAACACCTCATGAAGGTAAACTGGGCTCCATGCAGACAAAAAAAGAAAAGAAGAGAAAAGAAAAGAAAACTGGCAGCAAACTTAAAGTGGATACCTGAAACTGTAAATATAATAATGTCTCTTTTAGGGGAAATATCATATTCAAAAGTTAATTTCCTTTCACTGAGTAAAAGCAGCCAGCCATGAAAGGAATTTAGTGTGTCTGCTGGAAAGGCACAGAAATGATAAGGATAAAACAAAGGTAATCTTCTGGTTTGTATTTTCAACTTTCATTAATTTATCCCCCCAGGATAGAAAATTCTTGAGAAAAGCAAATGAAAGCACTTGTAGAAATAATCTGTGCCCATATTGAATGAGTGATTAGAGCCTCGGAAAGATAATCTGTGCCTTAAAATGCTTCAAACTGTGTGCTTATTGCAAAACTGTCCACTCGTGGTGGTCATAATGCAAATGCCATTAATCAACCCACAATGAAACATAAATGGTATGTGAGATCGTCAGTATTTATACAGCTATTACACCAAAGGTGAAGCCCAGATTGTAGTCATCCACAGGTTCAAATTCATTACTTAAAGCCGTAAATCTGTCTCAAGAAAAAGTAGGTTCTTTCCAAAGGTAGATGCTAAAATCATCAAGCAAAAGCACAGCAAGGGGGAAAAGTGAGGGAGATTAAAGCTTTTTAAAATGTAGTTTAAGCTGGGAATGGTGGCTCATGCCTATAATCCCAGAACTTTGAGAGGCCGGGGTGGAAGGACTGCTTGGGCCCAGGAGTTCAAGATCAGCCTGGGCAACATAGTGAGACCTCGTGTCTACAAAAAATAAAAAACAAAATGAAAATTAGCAGGGCATGGCAGCATGTGCCTGTAGTCCCAGCTACTCAGGAGGCGGAGGCGGAAGGATCACCTCAGTCCAGGAGGTTGAGGCTGCAGTGAGCTGAGATCATGTCATTGCACTCCAGCCTGGACAACAGAGATCCTGACTCAAAACAAACAAACAAAAACATTAAAATGTAGGTTTCAAAAGGGGATCCCCCACAGCAGAAGCAACTAAGCTAAGTGCTTATGTGTAAATTTCAAATAACGACACAAACACAAGATACTCACAGCCTCTCTCCGACCCGCCTCGTCCTCCCCGTATGAAGGCCAGCCTGGCCCCCCATACTGGCTGCTTCTGCTGGGTTGGATTTCCACTGGCTGTGCTCCAATTCTGCTAGCAATGCCCACCTGCGTCAGGTGCTGGATCTGGGAACCTGGAAGAAACATGGTGAAGTGGCCTGGTCAGTATGTATAAAAGAATGAGGATGTCAAGGAAGATGTCTTCAGCTCTGATCATGGCACTTTCTCAAGGACAAGGGACGATAAGCACTGTTCAAACATGGCACTGATTTTATGTTCAGAAATGGCATTTCCTAAGGAAAACAGACCACAAGTTTCTTGGTTCCTGGGCACTTATTTCCTTTTAATACAGAGGCCAATAGGTCATTTTCTCACTAGACAGCAGAACTGGAATAAAGAATACAAGACAGGGCATTTCCATTCATTCTCTAGAGGTTACACACAAGGATGGGCTCATTTATTCAGAAGCAAGGAGTGGAAGGCTTGGAGTCATCATGAAGCTGCGGCCTGTTTCCTTCTAGTGTGTCGCTTTGAGATTCAAGAGGAGTAGGATATACATACGCTTTTTTTCCTTAAAGGTAGGACATATATTTATTTGAATTCAGAATGTTAAAGTACATTTTCATTATACTCATACCGTTTCCATAATTTAGGTATAGCACAATTAAACCCTCTCCCCAGCACCATGTGGTTATGAATGCCAGGCGTTAAACAATATTTTTCTCCCTCATCAACTTCTGGCATATGGAAATATCCGTATACTGCAAACTAAGGGGGAAAAGTGAAATTTAAGCACTATGAAATAAAACATTTACTTCCAAATCTCTTATGATCATCAGCTTTCCCTCAGAATGCTCAGACTAGTACTGCAGAGGCTCTGCACATTCACAGAGGCAAGGGAGGCAGCCTCCTCCATCTTTAAGTCTGCTCCTCTACTAGTTGTCTAATTAACAACCTCCATTAATCAATTACTGCTAAAAAAATAACTCCTCACTCAAAGCATTCTACAAAAAAAGTTACCTGCACACACATGTTTATTGCAGCACTATTCACAATAGCAAAAACATGGAACCAACCATGCAGTCCATTGAAAGTGGACTGGATAAGAAAAAATGTGGTACATATTCATGATGGAATATTACTCAGTTATAAAGAAGGACAAAATTATGGACTTTGCAGCAACTTGGTGGATTTAGAGTCCATCATACTCAGTGATCTATCACAGAAACAAAGAACTGAGCACCACGTGTTCTCACTCATAAGTGGATCCTGAACCTTTATCATAACACTACATGAAAGGGACTGGCAGTAGCCAGTCACTGCAAGGGGCAGGGGCACATAACACTAATAAGGGTAGCTGACCCCAAACCAGGCGAAGTGAGGACCAATGGGAGACACAAACTTCACCTGTACAATGACCATTTATGTACCTAACCCTGAACTGTACCCCACATCTTTAAAATAATAGTAAAAAAGAACTTCTCAGTGACTTTAGTTGGATTTATAATGATAACTAAAGGCCAGGAAAAACTATCTGGGCTCTGGCCAGAACAATACACTCTAAGAAGCACTGGTCCATTTCTGAAAATTCCTAACAATATTGAAAACATCAGGACCACCAGTACTGCTTGCCCACCAGGTATTGTTTGAGCAAATCTTGCAAAGAGCTGTATATGCAGCACCACATTCCCCATCTCTTCCAAAGGCTCAAACGACTGCTAGGGGGAAAAGCATCCCTTTTGTGTTAAACCACACAGTGGCGGCTGAAATCATAATCCGGATATGATCTGGTACCCCGCTTTGTTCACTTAACAATACAGCACAGGCTTCCCCCAGGATTCTACAACTGAGTCCAGCAAGTCTGGGTTTGCATTCCAGCTCAGCCACCCACAAGCCTGGCCCCACGCAACTGAATACCACTCCTGCTGAGCCTCAATTCCTCACTTCTCCAAGGGATCAAAAATCCACCTTGGAGGGTTCTTTAAAGGATTAAAAGAGAAAACAGATCAAGTATCAAACACAGAAGACAACTGGTAAATCTTAAGCTCCTTTTTTTCTGGCCTTTTATGACTACTTTATTTTACTTTTTATAAGACAAAGTCTCGCTATGTTGCCCAGGCTTGTCTTGAACTCCTAGGCTCAAGCAACCCTCCCACCTTGGTCTCCCAAAGTGCTAGGAGCCACTGTGCCCGACCTCTTCATTTTAAATAGCTGCATAATTTACACTTATTACTGGGTATGTATTGGAGCTAACAATTTTTTGCTATTATAAATAATGCTGTGATAAACATCTTGGCACATGTAGTTTTCCCCCAGTATTTTGGATTTAGGGCAGGGTATGGGGTGAAATTGGATTTCCAGAAGTGGAATTATCAAATCAAAGGCTCCATGAGTCCTACTGCTTTCCAAAAGTTTACTTATTCATGCCACCACTGGAAAGAACATAATAGTGATAATAATAACAACAGCTAATATTTACTGAGGGTTTATGCTATGCCAGGCATTTTTCTGAGCACTTCCATCTGCCAGCTTTCTTTCTTTTTTCTTTTTATTTTAATTGACTAATGAATTTTTTGTTTAAAAAATGTGGGGTACAATTCAGGGTCAGGTATACAAATGGTTAATATGCAGGTACCCTTGTTGTCACCTGTCATCTTTCATCAGCCTAACAACCACAGGAGGCACGTAACCCCACTGTACGGATGAAGAAATCAGATGCTGACTTTACCATAACACAATATTACAAACATGATTTCATGATTGAAATCGTGCCTCGTTGTGGTTTTAATTTGCATTTCTTTAATCAATTCAAAACTGGGTCTTTTCCCCATGTTTCCTCTTATATGACCTCCACGCACATATATTTCTTTTCTGAATTCTTTCTTCCCACCCTTTGACCATAGATCTTTACAGGTTTGCCCACGTATCAATTTATACAAGCTAACCTCTATAATGAAAATACTTCTTGGTCATAATCTGTAAATTCCCCATGTACTATTTTATTTTTGTTTCTGGTAATTTTTAGGCATATACATGTTTGATAATTTCTATCATAAAAAAAGTGACTCTTTTAATAGATTGCAACATTTTCCATTACATATTTTTTACATAATTTTATCTCATAACAGAAGTTAAAAAATAACTTCCTTTCAAATGTTTGATAAATATACTTCTATATTCTTCTAGATTTTTAAAGTAAAAATTAGTACATCTGAATTTCTTCTAGTATACATGCTGTGCAGCAAGGTTCAAATAAGCCATAATTAACAGGAGAAACAAGACTTCTTGTATGCAAAGCACCTGTAAAGTACAGAAAATTCTGTAAAACATAAGGGCACATTATTTATTTTGTAGACTAATAGACAAAGCAAAATATAAGAATTTCCCAGAAGAACAAAATGGAAAAATATTCACCAATTGTTGTAAATTTGCAACTGACCTACTTTCTTGATGACATTATAAAAGTGTATATTCTCTAGAAAGTTAGAAAACAACAAAATAAATTAACACATAATGGGTTCTCTCATTAAAACTTCAGTTTTTAAAAAGGAGGGTAAGAAAATAATTGGAGAAAATAAGAATGACTGAGATTTTGTAATTAAGTGCAATAAGATGATAACAAACTTTAAAAATTTTTCAAAATACACAAAGCAGTACACTACATAGAAAGAGCTCAGGGTTTTAAACTATATAGATCTTTTAGGAACCCTGAAAAACATACACAAATAGTATAGCTTTTATGTATCAACTATTCATGAGTTGAAGTTTTGTGAAATGAAGGAGTAAATTGAAATATGGGGGTACAGATTTGAATCTCAGGTAAACTGATGAGGCAGATCACCATCTGCCATATAAGAATCTCTGTTCAGTCAGAGGGGGCACTGCTTATCAACCTCCTTATGGGTCTAGAAAGGGTCTCTAGCTGTGCCCTTATACTTCTGTTGGACTGATTGGGGAAACCAATTGTAAGGTATTTGAAAATTTGGAAATGTACAAAGACCTCAGGACAAATTCCTCATAAATGTCAAGCATCCACTGAACTTGATGCTGCATTCAACAATTAACAAAAAACTCCCAGGAGATTCTAAGACAAATGTACTTTCTTCTGTCTAACTCATTTTCTGCAAATAAGCTCATTCCTAACCTAATTATAATTACTGAGGATACTCAGAAAACATTATTTATTTCTCTTTTGCCTAACCAAAATTTGGAATGCCCTCCTTTTCTCAAACATTTACATGCATCTCAACAATGGACAAAAACTAAGAGCAGTTAGACTGTTAAAATATACTTATAACTAAGTGTCACATGTTCTCACTCATAAGTGGATTTTTTTTTTTTCTTTGAGTTGGAGTCTCACTCTGTCACACAGACTGGAGTGCAATGGCCGCTCCCGGCCACCGCAGCCTCTACCTGCTGGGCTCCAGCCATCCTTCTGCCTCAGCCTTCCAAGTAGCTGGAACTACAGGCGTGCACTACCACATCCCGCTAATTTTTGATTTATTGTAGAGGTGAGGTCTCGCCAGGTTGCCCAGGCGGATCTTGAACCCGCGGGCTCAGGCAATCCACTCACCTCGGCCTCCCAAAGTGCTGGGATTACAGGCTGAGCCACCGAGCCTGGCCCATAAGTGGATTTTGAACAACTATTATAATACTATAAGAAAAGGATTGTCAGTTGTGGGAAATTGCCGGAGGGTAGGAACGGGATTGGCAATAGTGAGATTCTGCCAGGGTGGGGGTGCATACCTCACCAGTAAGGGTACCTACATAATAAACATTTGTATACTTAACCCTGAATTGTACCCCACATCTTTAAAATTAAAAATTCAATTTTTTAAATTGAGTATATGAACAGAAATATAACCTCTAAATTTTAACTGTGTTTGAAAAAAAACTTGCTTCTTACATTGACTATACTAAATATTATACTTTGATAAGTAAACTAAATTATCATATAAACCAAATAAATATATTTTAGAATTTTTTACAAGCAAAATCTATTTTCTCTCTGGCTTCAACATTTTCAGAAATTGAACACGTTAAGCTATGTGCATTTAAGAATGTAAACTGGGAACTTTATTGCCCATGTGGAGATATGCTGGTATAAATCTTCATCTGAATTCCAACAGGTAATTTAAAAAAACTCTTTAAATACTAAAAGTAAGAAAATCTGTATGCAAAGACTTAAAATGCAATAATGATTTGAAAACCACTTCAGAAAACATGATCTTTCACTGTTGAATTATCAAGTAAAAGTTGCCCTGGTTACCCAGGAATGACACTAAGACAGTTATTTTAATCAGGGCTTGAGAGGAATACAAAGGAGCTGGACCCACAGTGGCCACTGGCTTCCTGCAGGTCCTCCATCACTGACTTTGCCCATGTGTGTGGCAGCAGAGAGGGAACAGCAAGATTTGGGCATAGGGAGAGGAAACAATAACAAGAAAGTAAGAAAAAGGAAGAAGATGATATTAACAAAGGTAGAAGGGAAGAACTAAGGGAGGTAGTCCTGCAGCCAGGAGAAAATGATAGCTGTCCCCTCATAGAAGTGACCAAATAAAACAAAAATCTCTCTCCAGTCATTGTCTAGCAACTTTGAGAGTCAATCACTGCAAGCTGGAAAGGCACCTTCTTTAAAACAAACACTTGTGTTCATGCCACATCAAGTGCTCAGAAATAGATCTTTCCATGTACTATAAAGGAGTCAGCAGTGTTTTCTCTGGAAGAAGTGTGCTGTGAATTCCGTGTGAAGGGACTGGATGAGGATGTCAGTGTTGGGATCTCTGCTGCTCACCCCCTTCTGTTTCCCCAACCACACCTCTGCCAGGATCCAAGGGAAAACAGCTCTGACCAGCGGAGAGGCTGCTACATACTAGACCTGGACAGTCTGGAAAGTCTAAGATATAGTCTTCCAATTTAGCTGAAGAGCAAATGTCTTACAGGTCAGACATGCAAGCTAAATAGTCACATGTACCTGTGGTGCCCCCGACAGGTCGAGGCCGGGCCACCGATGGCATCTCCTCAGAGTAGATCCCACGGGCAGCAAATGGGGCTTCGGCTGACGCCTGTGGCTGCTGGGGATCTGAGGGCACCAGCTCCGAAGATTGCAGCAAACCGGGGCCATAACCTGGTCTGGAGGCAAAGCACACCAAAATCAGGACTCCACTGGACCCTGGCTCTGGTATTTTATGAGGCCCACCCTAAAGCCCTGCAGAAACATATGATTGTCTATCTGTTTAATCATCTCCTCTCTCGGAAAGCGAGACATTTCACCTGCTCCCTGAGGGCAGGGACTTTTTCTATTTGTTGATGCCCCATCTGCAGCACTAAGAACAGTGCCTGGAACATAACCAACGATGTCGACAAATCCAGGGCCTGCTTGTTTCTAGCCTCTGACTAACGCTATGGTTCCCACCCTTGGCTGTATGTTAGTATCACCTGGGAGTGTATACTAATCCCGATGCCTATACTGCACCCCAAACAAATCAAGCAGGATCTCTAGAGGTGGGACCCAGACACTGATAATTTTTAAAACTCCACAGATGATGCTGATGTCCATTAAGGCTGAAAAACCGGTGTCCTAAAGCAGTGGTTCTCAAACTCTTCGGTCTTCAGATCCCTTTCAACTCACAAAAATTATTGAAGACTCCCAAGACCTTTTTTCATGTGGATTATATATATCAATATTTACCACATTAGAAATTAAAATGGAAAACAATTTTTAGGACTTATTTTATTTTATTTTATTTATTTTTTTTGAGTTGGAGTCTCACTCGGTCGCCCAGACTAGAGTGCAGTGGCCGCTACCCACCACCGCAGCCTCGACTCGCTGGGCTCCGGCGATCCTTCCGCCTCAGCCTTCCGAGTAGCTGGAATTACAGACGCGCGCTACCACGCCCGGCTAATTATTTTATTTTATTTTATTTTATTTTTTCTTTATTTTCTTTCTTTATTTTTTTTGAGTTGGAGTCTCACTCTGTCGCCCAGACTGGAGTGCAGTGGCCGCTCCTGGCCACCACAGCCTCGACCTGCTGGGCTCCGGCAATCCTTCCACCTCAGCCTTCCGAGTAGCCGGAATTACAGGCATGTGCTACCACGCCTGGTTGATTTTTTGATTTATTGTAGAGATGAGGTCTCGCTGCCCGGGAGGGTCTGGAACCCGCGGGCTCAGGCAATCCACTCACCTCAGCCTCCCAAAGGCACGGGATTACAGGCTGAGCCACCGAGCCCAGCTAGGACTTATTTTAAAAATTCATTTAAAAATAACAATTAAACCATATTAACATAAGATTTTTCATGAAATTAACTACATTTTCTAACTCCCACTCAAAAAATTAGTGAGAAGAGTGACACTCTTCTATTTTGTTCAAATTTCCTTAATAGTAGGCATTTGCCCCAAGATGGGCAACACCTTTGGGTCCCCTCCCACTGTGGGAGCTTCTCTGTCCTCTCAATAAATCCTGCTTTCTCACTTAAAAAAAAAATAGTAGGCACTTGGATCCTTGTATAGTTTGCATTCAATCAGTTGCTGTATGTTAGGAAGAAATTCTGGCTTCAGAATATGCAATTGGAAAAGGAAGTAATATTTTAATAGACTTTTCAGATAACATTCAAAGAATACTTCAGAGATTCTTCTTGATACCACACCAAAACTCAACAAGTGGTAGTTCTTTAGGGGTTAGTTGCAATGTGGACTCAGAGACAACACTGATGAAGTTTTCATACTCTGTGCCATGAAAACTTACGTCTCTATCTTGCACTTTGAATGGATCTTTAATTCATGTGTGACTTCATGACATTTGTAACTGGGAAAACACTAGTTCACTGAGTTCTGTAGACCTTCTTGATATTATTACATCTCATTTTGCAGTATCAAAAAGCCCCATTCATTAATATCATCGGACTCATCCAGAAAAGCTTTTAGGTACTAAGAGACTGTCAAGTTCACAGTGGCAGACAAGTTTCCAAAGTTCTAATTTTCACTTTGAAGCTCAGTTTTATCATTAGCCACAAATACTGTCAGTTGTTTTTCTTGAAGTGACAGGCTCACTTTGTTCACATTCCAGACAGTGTCTGCCAAATACCCAGGTCTGTCAGTTGTTTGTTCAAGTAAAAAGCACAAGCTAGTTGGCTCAGTTCAGTCTCTATTCAAACAATGGGAGCAAGGGCTTTTCCTTCAAAATTCCATATTCAGCAGAAATGCTTTATACATACTTCCTCTTCTGTCGCACAAACTATTAAAGACTCGAGAGTCAAGATTTAATAAAATTAATAATTTTTACTACTTCACCAAGGACATGCTAACATAAAACAACTTTTTTTTTAAACAGTGATTGCATAGCAGTGAAGATTGCAATAACTGCTCACAGTCTGGTGGCACCGCCTTGATGCCTGCTAAGGACCTGCAGCTTCTCCCACCATTGCCTTTGTACGTCCATACAAAATACCAAGACAATGAAAAAAAGGCAAATAACATCTTAATAACATTATGAAGATAGTTTTGACCTCACAGACCCCCTGAAAGGAGGTATGATAACCCCACCTTTAGAATCACTCTTAGCCGGGCTCGGTGGCTCAGCCTGTAATCCCGTGCCTTTGGGAGGCTGAGGTGAGTGGATTGCCTGAGCCCGCGGGTTCGAGACCCGCCTGGGCAGCGAGCAAGACCTCATCTCTACAATAAATCAGAAAATCAGCCAGGCATGGTAGCGCATGCCTGTAATTCCGTCTACTTGGAAGGCTGAGGCGGAAGGATCGCCGGAGCCCAGCAGGTCGAGGCTGCGATGGCCAGGAGCAGCCACTGCACTCCAGTCTGGGCGACAGAGTGAGACCCCAACTAAAAAAAAAAAAAGAATCACTCTTCTAAATAAATTCAAGAATAAAAAGAGAATAGTCTACTATAGTTCTTTGAAAATGACAGTGAACCAGCAATTAATGGACTAAACCAGTTTGGTAAGAATATAGACTGAATTGTATTTATTCTGGAGTTATCTCATAAACTGAAACTCAGACTATTTCTTTATTCTCTTTAAAGAATTGCTGTGGTTTAAATTCACCTTTGAGAGGGATGTCTAACATCTATGATTTTATAGCTCTAAGAGCTTAACATGAAGCACACTCCTCCTTCAAGAACCTCTAGATTGGAGCCTACACCTCCCCTAGCCACAATCTCTGGATCATCCACCCACAAATTATCTCTCACCTTTCACCTCATTCTTCGTACTTTTCCCTCTCCTACCTACATTTGCATCCTGTTTATCCTACATGTGCTCAGATAGTTTGGTGCAATCTAAACACTCTAGAAACCTTAAACTTGGGTGATTATAAACCAGAACACTTTCAAGGGTAAAAGCGATTAATAACTGGGATTAATCTGGGCAAATTGGATCATATGGCCCAATCTCTCACTTCTGCTTTGTATAGTCTGAGCTCACCTTGACACTTTAACTTCTGTTGCTTTTGGACCACAAAGCAGTGCCTGGGTAAAGGGGAGGAGGAGAGGAAGGCTGAGGAAAAACAAAGTAAACTCCTCTGGAAATGTGGAAGAATAAAAAAAAGTAACAGTAAAATTAAATAGGAAGCAGATAACAATCCCACTTATGTGATATCTTGTCATTGAAGGGATAGTTGAGTTTGACTTCTGAGGTTCACCCTGTTTTACAGCAACGCCATCTCTGTAATAAACCAATGCCTACGCATGTGTAGTCTATTGGTCCATTTGTCTAGCCTCACAGCAATACTGTACCATCTTAATCACTTCACAGTAATTTATAACATTTAGAATAGTCCTGAAACCTCATTCTTCTTTCTCAAAGTGTCTTGACTTTTCTTGGACCTTTGCATTTCCATATAAATTAGCATGAAAGTTTCCACATATTAAAAAAAACCAAACTATTGGGATTTCGAATTTGAATAGGACTGCATCAAATCTACAGATCACTTAGGGAGAACTGACATGTTTAAAAATACTGAGCTGTCTAATTCATAAACATCTTTCTTTAGAGGGCTTAAACATCTTTGACTGCATTTATTCTGAGGTGTTTTATATTTCTGAATGCTGCTTTAAGTGGTCTTTGAAAATGTTTTATTTTCTGTTTGTTGCTTATATACAGAAATAAAGCAAGTTTTTGTATATTGGCCTTATATCCAGTTACCTTGCAATTTAGCTGGCTTGCTATTTGGCAATTTTGTTAAATTTCCTTATTTCTAACAACTTATATGTTGATATTTTAAAATATGCTACTACAAAATTATAGCATTTGTGAATAACAATTGTATTAGTTCTTCCTTTGCATTCCTTACTCTTTACACTTTCTTTTCTTGCCTTGTTACACTGGTGAGGCCCCCAGGACAATGACAAACAGAAATAATGCAAGCAATTATCTGTCTTGCTCTTACTCTCAGAGGGGAAAGTCTTAAACATTTCAACATTAAACAATATTTGCCAACATATCTTTTTATCATAATAGAGATTTCACTTCTATTCTCTGTTTGCTAAGATTTTTGCCATGAATGGATGTTGAATTTTGCCATATACTGTATCTACTGAAATGAAAAGATTTTCTTCCTTTATTCTCCTGAAAGTAGTAAAATCTCCTGGTTTTGTAATGCTAAATTATCTCTACATTGCTGGAAAGACTCCAATTTGGTTGTAATGTGATATCCTTGTGTATATACTGCTTGATATGTTCACTGATATTTAATTTCAAATTTTTAATATCCATGTTCATGAGAAATTGGCCCTTAATGTTTGTTTCTTCTCTTGCAATGTCCTTTTCTACCATGTGTTTGTCCCTGGTATCAAGGTGATATGGATCTCATAAGATGAGTTAGAAAGTGTTCTTTTTCTTTTTCTTTTTTTTGAGTTGGAGTCTCACTCTGTCACCCAGGCTGGAGTACAGTACGCTCACAGCCACTACAGCCTCGATCTGCTGGGCTCAGGTGATCCTTCTGCCTCAGCCTTCCAAGTGGCTGGAACTATAGGCATGCTCCACCATGCCCGGCTAATTTTTTTATTTATTGTAGAGACAAGATCTCACCAAGTTGCCCAAGCTGGTCTCGAACCTGTGGGCTCAGGCAATCCTCCCACCTCAGCCTTCCAAAGTGCTAGGATTATAGGTGTGAACCACTGCGCCAGACCTCTTTTACTATTTTTTAGAAGAGTTTGTATAACACTGGCATTTCTTCCTCTTTCAATGTTTGGCAGAATTCACTGTTGAAGCCACTTGGGCCTAGAGTTTTCTTTGTGGGAAGAATTTTAATTATGATTCCGATTTTTTTTTTTTGAGTTGGAGTCTCGCTCTGTCGCCCAGACTAGAGTACAGTGGTTGCTCCCGGCCACCACAGCCTCGACCTGCTGGGCTCCGGAGATCCTTCCGCCTCAACCTTTCAAGTAGTAGGAATTACAGGTGCGCGCTACCACGCCTGGCTAATTTTTTGATTTACTGTAGAGATGAGGTCTCGCCAAGTTGCCCAGGCGGGTCTCGAACCTGGGGGCTCAGGCAATCCACTCACCTCAGCCTCCCAAGGCAAGGGACTACAGGCTGAGCCACCAAGCCCGGCTGATTCCGATTTTTTAAATAGTTATATGATTATTCAGATTTTCTCTTTCTAGGAATTTTTCATTTCTCTTTTTCTGAGAAAGGGTTTTGCTATGTATTCCATAGCAACTGCTAAATTCAAGCAATTCACCAGTTTCAGTCTCCTGAATAGCGGGATTATAGGTGCACGCCACCATGCCTGGCTCCAAGTTTATTAACAGAAATATGTTCATAAAGTCTTCTTTTTAATATTTGTAAGATATGTATTAATGTGTCCTTTTCATTTTTCTTATGATAATTTGTTACCTAGATTATTTGATCAAGCTTGCCAGAGGTTATTAGTCTTCAGAGAACTAACTTTTGGTTTTATTGATTCTCTCTAATATGGTATTTGCTTTCTATTTCATTAATTTAAATTCTTATTTTTATTTATTTAAATTTTTTTCAGTGGAAATCTCACTCTGTTGCTCCGGCTGGAGTGCAGTGGCACGATCATGGCCACCGTAGCCTCAACTTGCTGCCTCAGCCTTTCGAGTAGCTGGGACTACAGGCATGTGCCAACTAAATGTCCAGCTAATTTTTTGATTTATTGTAGAGACGAGGTCTTGCCAAGTTGCCCAGGCAGGTCTTGAACTCCTAGGCTCAGGCAATCCTCTCGCCTCAATTTCCTGAGTGCTGGGATTACAGGTATGAGCCACCATGCCTGGCGTATTATTTTTATTGTTCACTTCCTTCTACTTCCTTTAAGCTTAATTGGATCTCCTTTTTTTATATCTTGAGATGGATGCTTAGATCACTGATTTTTAACCATTTTTCTTTAGAGATAATATGCATTTAAGGCAACAAATTCTCCCCCAACATTGCTCTATCTGCATCCCACAACTTTTGATATATTGCATTCGCATTTTAGGGTACGCTTTAATTTCCATTGCAATTTCTTCAGTGTACCATGAGTTATTTAGAAGAGTACTGATTAAATTGCAAACATGTAAGGATTTTCCAGTTATTGTTTGTTACTGGTTTCTCACTTAATTTTACTAGGATTAGCAAATATATTCTGAGTGATTTTACTTCTTTGAAATTTGTTACAATTTGTTATGGCCCAGCATATGGTAAATTTTTAAAATGTATTTTATTATTTATTTATTTATTTTTGTGCTTGTTTGTTTATTTATTTATTTTTGAGTCAGTCTCTCACTCTGTCACCAAGGCTGGAGTGTAGTGGCATACTCACAGTCACTGCAGCTTCCACCTCCTGGGCTCAGGTGATCCTTCCTCCTCAGCCCTCCAAGTAGCTTGAACTACAGGCATGTGCCATTATACCTGGCTAATTTTTCGATTTATTGTAGAGACAAGGTCTTGCCATGTTGCCCAGGCTAGTCTTGAACCTGTGGGCTCAGGCAATCTTCTTGCCTCCTCCTCCCAAAGTGCTGGAATTACAGGCATGAGCCACCATGCTCTGTTTTAAAAGAAGGCATATTTTAGCTATTGAGTCTATTGTTCTACATATGTCAATTAGGTCAAGTTGGTTAATAATGTTGCTCAAATCTTCTATATTCTTTCTGTATCTTTATATATATATATATATATATATATATATATTTTTTTTTTTTTTTGCTTTGGAGTCTCACTGTTGCCCAGACTGGAGTGCGGTGGCCGC
This sequence comes from Carlito syrichta, assembly GCF_000164805.1. NCBI lineage: Eukaryota > Metazoa > Chordata > Mammalia > Primates > Tarsiidae > Carlito > Carlito syrichta. The sequence continues at coordinate 29,547 of NW_007246651.1, read as the reverse complement.
TCCCAGCCACCGCAGCCTCGACCTGCTGGGCTCCGGCGCTCCTTCTGTCTCAGGCTTCCAAGTAGCTGGAACTGCAGGTACATGCTACCACACCCGGCTAATTTTTTTGATTTACTGTAGAGATGAGGTCTCGCCTGCCCAGGCAGGTCTCGAACCCGCGGGCTCAGGCAGTCCACTCACCTCAGCCTCCCAAAGGCGTGGGATTACAGGCTGAGCCACCAAGCCCAGCTGTATCTTTATATTTTTGATGTGTTTCTCATAAGCCAAAAATAGCTTTTAAAAATCCAACGTAACAACCTTTGTCTTTTAAGTGGAATATTTAGGTATTAACACTTAATGAAATCATTTATATATCTGACTCTAGATTTCTATCACTTTTCTTGCTTTCTGTATGTCCTGCAAATTCTATGCTCTTCTTTCTGCCATTTCCTATCTTCTTTTGGATATTTTTAAATTATTTTATTCTTCCTTCTTATCTTCTATCTATGCACTCTTTCAGAATTTTTTAAGTGAGTGATCGTAAAAACTATCAAAATCCTTCACTTATTACAGTCTAACACAAATTAGTTCTTTATACCTTTCTGGACAATGAAACTTAACTTCATATTAAGCATATTGAGTATAATTATTTTATTTATTTATTTATTATTTTTGAGTTGGAGTCTCACCCTGTCGCCCAGGCTGGAGTGCAGTAGCACGCTCATGGCCACTGCAGCCTCCTCCTGCTGGGCTCAGGCATCCCTCCACCTCAGCCTTTCAAATAGCTGGTACTACAGGCACACACTACTACGCCCAGCTAATTTTCTGATTTAGTGTAGAGATGAGGTCTTGCCAGGCTGGTCACAAACCCCTGGATTCAGGCAATCCTCTCACCTCTGCCTCCCAGTGCTGAGATTATAGGCATGAGCTACTGCATCCAACCTAATGTAATTATTTTTAAATCTGTATATGATAACTCCAATATCTGAATCCCCCAAAGTTCTGCTTTTATTGTCTAATACTCTTGATTTTTTTAACTTGTATTTTCTTTTCTTCTCATATGCCCGTGTGTGTGTGTGTGTGTGTTTGTGTGTGTGTGTGTGTGTGTGTGTGTATGTGAGAGAGTGAGAGAGAGAGAGAGTGAGAGAGAGAGTGAGAGAGATGTACTGTAGCAATAATGTAAGGTCCAGAGTGATATTACCTTCTTCTAAAGGGAATTATATTTGCTGTTCCCAAGCAGCCAGCCCTGACCAACTTTCGAAGATGAGCTTTAGTTCCTGCAGATGCTGGCTGTAATTCACTCTTACTCCTAGGATATGACCTCTAAGGGTTCAAACTCAAAACTTTTGGTATTTACCTGAGTCGCCCCTCCTTGTGAACCCATGAGACTGTCAAAAGCTTTGCCTGGGTCCTCATCCTCTCTGCAGTCTTTTCTGGAATCAGTAGATGTTCCTGAGAGGAAAGTGGCCCCCAAGGCAGGCCTCAGTTCTCTGGGGTCTCTGTATTTTGGCCCCATACTGCTACACTGTCCTGTTAGCTCTCTGGGTTTTTGCTATTTGTTTTAATTTTTATACTTTATCAGCTGTTCCAGTTGTCCTCAGCAGAAGACTTGGTCCAAATTACCTAGTCTATTCTTACTGGAAGCTGAACTTAAATTGAAACATCCCTTCCTCTTCTAGTTAGATCAAGGGAATATCCAGCACAGAGTTTTGTGTCTGCTCATATTAGCTAAAACAAGTTTGCAAAATGTTAAAAACCAGCCTGTGAGAAAGTGATAATATATTTCCTTCTGAAAATCTTACCTTGGCAACGGGCCTGACGGGGTAGTCATTCCATAGTCTTCATATCTCTGGAAGAAATTCAAGGGAACATGAAGATTAATAGTCAATACTTATTATAAAGTGACAACAGAAAACTTATAAATTTAGGTAGCAGGATCAGCTTTCAAGAGAATTATTTTCTCATTAAAACTTCACATGCTACTGGGGCTCTCTGCCTTCAAGTAATACTACAAGTTTCAGTTTGGGGAACTGGGCTGCTAGGCTTTAGAAAACACAACCGATTTCTAGTTCTTTCCTTCCTTTGTATAATGTAACTAAAGAGATGAATAATTGGCAGGCTTTCTGTGCCTGCTCTTCACTATAGGTCTCATATCTTCTGTGACAAGGCAGGCCTCAGTGGCCACACTTGGTACAGGTGACTTTACCCACATGAGCCACAACAGATCCAGCAGGTACCCAAGCAACAATTCAGGTACCTTGAGCAACTAAGCTATCAAATCCCACACCATGTTGTAGGATGTTATAAAAAGAGAAAAAAACAAAACAAAAAACCCCCCAGAAACTAGAGAGGGCCTATAAGATGAAGGTGGCATCTTCCATTTCTGACTATTTTCTGATTCCAAAGAGACCCAGCTAGCCTTTCTGTCCTTAGGTTCCATAAGGTGCCCCCTCTCCTTCAATCAACTCATTTACGTGAACTAATCTGAACCAACCAAGTGCTCTCTGAATAAAACAATATGCCACACGACTTAAAGAAACGTATATCTAGGAAATATGCTGCATTTCTCATACAGTCAACATATTCTAACCCTAAAATACATGAGACTCTTATTTCAGCATTTCTTTTCAATAACTAGCTGTGAATCATTATTTTGGAATCAGGTATTTCAGCGGAACAGCGACTTTGGATGGAGTCTGCCCAGCTGTGGTCAGCTGAAGCCCATGGCTTGACTATGATCAGGAGCTCCAAGACAGGAGCTGAATTGGCCTTGCTTCTGGAGCTGCTCTAACATGACATCTTTTTTTTTTGCGTACTAGTATTTACTGAATGAGTCTTTGTGTTAAGCGCTGCATGAGTATCAACTCAGGCCCACAATAGCACTTAAAGGTGCTCTCTATCTCTCTTTTATGGATGAAACCAACTCACAAAGTTAGATGATTTCCTTCCAATGAGTCTTTTGGACTCCCAAGACCATGCTCTTCATCAATCCACTGCACTGCACAGAGCTCCCCAAACTAGCCTTTACCCTGCAAATGAATCTCTATTTTGTAGGGGGAAAGGAGAGGCTCTGGAGTCAGATAGACGCGTCAAGCGATTCAATGTCCCTGGGCCCATTTCTTTAAGCCAAAAGGACACAGTGATCTCTATATTTATGGAGCTCTGAGTGGGTTCTTAAATATGAAGCTGAGGTCAGACTACTTTGCCTTCTGACCTGCTGTGCTTCCCTGCCCTTGGCAAAAAGAGAGATTAGGACCTTGTGGAATCCCCAACTGAGGCAAATAAGCTTAAGGGGATTATGGAAGAGAGGAGGAAGAGAAGGAAAAGAAGCTTCACTTCTTTTTCCAACAGGAAAATCTGAGACCAGAGAGAGATTATTCACAGTGGCCCTTGTGTTTTCAGCACAGTGTGGATTTTTTAAAAGATTCATATGCAAAATGTTTTTAAAAGTGAAGGCTTACTAGTCTATCAAGATCTCAGGAGGCCTAAGTGAAATACTAAAGAAAAACAATGAAAAATAGCTGTCCACTGGTTATCTGTTCTATTATTCTGCTATTAGGATTTAAACTCTATCATTGTCAGAAAAAGGAAGTTATGTTTCTTAAGACTGCATGCCCTAATAAAAGGTTTTGTTTCGTTGTTCGATTGTTTGTTTTAAATTGTAGGCAGAATTTCTGTGATTCTGTTACAGGATAGGTCACATCTATATAAAAATTGGGGGGTAAACTGAATTTGAAGGTTTCAATCAGCTATGTCAATAAAAATCCCATTTTAATGCATCCCTTCTTTCTAATCAGTATAAAACACAGGCCAAGAAAGTGAAAAAGGCAAGTCAATGGCCGGTGGAGTCTGGGACAGGCCTGAGGTAAAACAACCATACAGTAAGGTCTGTTTGTAAAATGCCTTAGCTCAGGCGTCCAGGCTTGCTGCTTAGAGGACTATTCCAGAGAGAGCTTAACTTTACTCAGGGAAGCAGAAATTCCACCTCGGAAGTGGCCGGACTCACTGGTGCATAGCTAATACCCTTACCCTGGCAAAAAGGAGCAAGAATGTCAACAGATTGTAAATAACGGCTCATGTGGCCACTGAAGCACCTTGAAATCCACATTCCTGTGGCTTTTGCTATAGTCAGAAGCAGCAAATAAAGGGTGACCAGGTTCCTCCTGGCAACAGTAACTTTAAGACCAATTTATAAACCTGTTAAAATTATATTAGAGATGCACAGAGATAGCCGGTGATTCTGGTTTCCACTAGATGAAATTGCTACCATTCTCATCAAAGTACATCAGGGTAACATGTGAGAAAACCACTGAATGAGATGAAATGTCCATGGTGACAAAACCACCGAATAACAATGTTTACAAAAAATCTTACTATAGATTTAAATTCATGGTCAAGATGGTGGATTAAGTTATTAACATAAAATTTCTAATCCCAAGCATCTATAAACAATGAACAAAGACGAGAAATAATAACACAAATCTGTCCACACTTCCTACTAAAAATTTATCAGCAGAAACCAAACAAATAAAGGAGCAGAATCATGCTATACACTGATAAAAGTGGTGGCCAAGGGGGGAAAAAAATTCTGGCAGCATGATATGGCTCCTACCCCTGACACCAGAATATGAAGAATTACATTCCCCCATTTAGAGAGAGCTGACTGCAGGGTTCACTGGCAGTCAGTGGGTGAAGGGGCAGGGATCAAGGACAAGCCTGGGAGGAGAGAGAAGTAACAATTAGAGACCAGCAGTGAACAAGCACAGGTCAGAAAATGCGATGAGACTTTCCCCTTGGAAAACTCAAGTCCAAGCTAAGCGGTTTTTTTTTTTTTTTTTTGGTGGGTGCCCCTCCTCATTCCAAGTCCTCTGTCATCCTGAGGATGCATTTCAGGGGTCAGCCCTTAGCAAGCTGGTCTACTCAACACCAATACACCACACTTTACTTGTCAGCACCAGAATGGCTGTATCCTGACAACCTAAGTTAAAGACCAGAGACAGAGAGACAATTAGGAAGCCGTTGCAATATGCTTGGTGAGAAATGATGGTGGCTCCTAGTGTAATGCAGTGGGTGGATTTGAGAAAATCAACAAAGCTCTGGCTCATTTATTTATTTTAATTATTTATCTTGTTATTTATTTTATTTTATTTTTTGAGTTGGGAGTCTCACTCTGACTCCCACTGGGCTGGAGTACAGTGGCATGCTCATGGCTCACCAGCAGCCGTGACCTCCTGGACTCAGGTGATCTTCCCACCTCAGCCTTCTGAGTAGCTGAGACTGTAGGCAAGTGCCACTCTATCCGGCTACTTTTTATAAAATAAAAAAATTTAAAGGTTTTTAACAAAAGAACTATCAGGAAAAGGAACCCTGTCCTTCCCAGCCCCAGTCAATTTTAAAAACACGGACCTTCACCCACAACTTTTCTTTTAAAGCGTGAAATAGCCTAGGGCCAGGGCCTCAACTGAGGCAGGGACACCCCGGGGTGAGTTTCTCTGGGGCTTTTTGTTTTGTTGGTTGTTTTTTTCTCCTCGCTGGGGCTGTGGAAGGGTGGGGGGTTTACAGTCCTGCTCCCTCACACTGCACTGTCTCTCTGCCCCAGGGACAGAGGGGTCTTCCCAACCCCACCCCAATTTTCAGTGATTTTTTGTGTGAGAATATTAATATAAAAAAATAAAAGCAGAAAATAAACTTTTGTAGAGACAAGGTCTCACTATGTTACCAGGTTGGTCTCAAAATCCTGGGCTCAAGCAATCCTCCTGCCTTGGCCTCCTAAAGTACTGGGATTACAGGTGTAAGCCACTACACTTGGTCTTATTATTTATTTTAGAGATTGTTTTTAGAGAGTATTTTTTTAGGGTCTTGCTCTGCTGCACTCCAGGCTGGAGTGCAGTGTCACAATCAGCTCACTGCAGCCCCAAACTCCTGGGCTCAAGTTATCCTCCTGTCTTAGCTCTTGAGTGGCTAAAACTACAGGTAACTGCCACCATGTATGGCTAGTTTTTAAAATTTTTATCTTTTGTGGAGACAGGGTCTTGCTATGTTGCTCAGGTTGGTTTTGAACTTCTGGCCTCAAGCAATCGTCCCACCTCAGACTCCTAAAGTGCTGGGATTATAGGCATGAGTCACCATGCTTAGCCTGTTTCAGCATGTTTATTTTTATTTTTTTAATTTTTGAGTTGGAGTCTCACTCTGTCGCCCAGACTGGAGTGCAGTGGCCGCTCGCGGCCACCACAGCCTCGACCTGCTGGGCTCTGGCAATCCTTCCGCCTCAGCCTTCCAAGTAGCCGGAACTACAGGCGCGCGCTACCACACCCGGCTAATTTTTGATTTATTGTAGAGATGAGGTCTTGTCAAATTGCCCAGGCAGGTCTCGAACCCGCAGGCTCAGATAATCCATCAGCATGTTTAAATGACCCGACTTTCTAAGCCGTTCCTTTTCAGTATATAGTCTATTATCACTTCAACCGCATCCTCTCATCTGCACATCTCTTGCCAGCTGTCCTTTCATCACATTTGCCTGACAAAGCCCTAGTAAACCCCACTGCCGATACCTGAGTACCTGAATTTGTGACACTAGAATGTCCTGACAGTCAATCTCAACAAGGTCCTCAAGGCTAAGAAATTCTTCCTGGTCCCTAGTCTGTTTTTCCTCATTCTCCACAATAGGTCTTTCAAATCTTGACTCCTCCTCCAACCTCCCGCCCTGCTGCATTCCTCCCCTCTGTCTCCATAGATGACTCGCCTTCTCAGCTGTAAGAATAGAAGCTATGAGATGGCTAGCACTCTGACCTCCTGCCACCCAGCAACAAACCTGCTTTTATCTGTGCCCAATCTTTCTTCCCCCTCTCCTATGAAACTGGAAGAAATATATCCCACCATTTCTCAAGACAGTTCCTCCACTGACACTCTGGGTCCACAGCATCTCCATTCTGTACCATCAAACTTCTTCCACACTGGCCTGGCTCAGCGCCATCAGCAATTAAACGTGTCAAAGCTCAAGTGATCCTCCTGCCTCAGTCTCCCAAGTAGCTAAAATTACAGGTGCATGCAGTACATTTGGTGTGGATGGTCTCAAATCCACCCACTGCATTACCCTAGCTAGAGTCACCAACTCTCTCACCACGAGCGTTACCACAGCTTCCTAATTGTTTCCCTGCCTCTGACAATCATTCTCCAGCCTGAAATGGGACTCATCTTTCAAAGAGGCATACCTAACTGTGTCTACTCAAAACCCTTCCACGTGCAGCCACTGCCCTCAGGATGCAGTGTTGGCTCTGTGAACACCAGCTTTTTGCTTTCCTCTCCTGCCTCACATCTCACCACATTTACTGCCCACTCTGTCAGCCGGAACTAATTTCATTGCTTAGAACATACCGTGATAGTTAATGTTATGTATCAACTTGACCAGGCACATCTGTGAAGGTGTTTCCAGAATTAGAATGTGAATCAATGGAGTGAGTACAGTCGACGGCCCTCCCCAAGTCAGTGGGCACCAACCCACCTGTTGGGGGCTTGAACAAGAAAAAGGCAAAGGAAGGTTGACTTTGTGCTGCCTAACTGTTTGAGTTGGGGCATTAACCTTCTCCTGCCCTTGAAGCTCTGGATTCTCAAGATTTCAGATTCAGACTAGAATCCTGCTCTTAGGCCTTTGAACTATCCCACTGGCTTCCCTGGGTCTCTAGCTTTCACACAGCAGATCATGGGACTTCTCAGCTTCCATAATTACATGAGCCAATTCCTCAAAATAAATCAGTCTCTCTCTTTCTCTCCCCCCATCCGCCCAACCACACACATACGCTACTCGTTCTTTCCTCTAGGGAACCCTAACTAATAGACATACGGTGAACATTTTGAAGAGAAAACTAAGTTTTATTGAGACATAACTGACATAAAATAAACTGCACATACTTAATACAATTTCCTAAGTTTTGACGTATGTCTATACCTGCAGACCATCACTACAATGGAGATAGTGAACACACCCATCATCCCCGAAGTTTATCGGTGCCCCTTTCCAATCCCTCCATCCCATAGCTCCTTCCACCCCCACACAACTGTTTGTTTTCTGTCACTACAGATTTGTTTGTATTTTCTAGAATTGTATATAAGTGGAATCGCCCAGCGTATATTCTTTGGTCTGGTTTCTTTTACTCAGTGTAATTATTTTGAGATCCAACCATGTTTTTGTGTGCATCAACAATTCATTCCTTTTTATTACTGAGTAGAATTCGATTATATGGACACACATTTGTTTAGTCATTCACCTCTAGATGAGTATTTGGGCTGTTTCCAGTTTGGATCTATTACATATAAACTTCCTGGGTAAATGCTTATGGAGAGAATAGCTGGTTCGCATGGTAGGTATATGATTAAACTTTGACTCCCAATCTGTTTGTCAAAGTGGTTGTGCTATTTTACGTTCCCACCAGCCGTTAATGAGAGTTCCAGTTGTTCACGTCTTTGTCAACATTCGGAGTGGATGGTCTTTTGAATTTTAAACACTTTAATCAGTGTGTAGCAGTATCTCCTTGTGATTTACTTTGCATTTCCCTAACGACTAACAAACAATGTTGCACATTTTTTCATCTGCTTACTTTGTATATTCATTTGTTTATTATCTGCATATCTTCTTCAGTGAAGTATTTACTGGGTTGTTTGTATAATTTGAACCTTATAAAGTTTTTGAGATTAGCTTTATGGTTCAGAACACGGTCTGTCTTGGTAAATGCTTCATGTACTAATGAAAGGATGTATATTCTGCTCTTGTTGGGTGGAGTGCTCTGCATGTGTCAATTATTTCAAGTTGGTGGTGTGTTCAAGTCTTCTCTATCTTACTGATTTTTCTATATACCTGTTCTATCGATTATTGAGAGAAAAGTGTTGAAATCTCCAATTATAATTTTAGGTTTATTTCTACACGTAGTTTTATCAGTTTTTGCTTCATGTATTTTGAAGGTCTATTACTAGGCATATAAACATTTATGATTTTGATGGCTTCCTGATGACCTGATTGCTTTATTATGATGAAATGATCTTCTTAATCTTTAATAATATTCCTTTAATATTAGATCTATTTTGGCTAATGTTAATATACTCACTCCAGCTTCTTATGGTTAGTGTTAGTATGACCTATATTTCTTCACTTTTCCTTTAATCTATTTGTATCTTTTTTTTTTTTTGAGTTGGAGTCTCACTCCGTCGCCCAGGCTGGAGTGCAGTGGCATGCTCATGGCCACCCCAGCGTCAACCCACTGGGCTCAGGCAATCCTCCCACCTCAGTCTTCTAAGCAACCAGAACTACAGGCATGCGCTACCACACCTGGCTAATTTTTACATTTATTGTAGAGATAAGGTCTCGCCAAGTTGCCCAGGCTGATCTCGAACCCGTGGGGTCAGGCAATCCTCTTGTCTCAGCCTCCCAAAGTGCTGGGATTACAGGCTTGAGCCACCACATCTGGCCTATTTGTACCTTTATATTTAATGTGGGTGTTGTATAAGTTGCATATAGTTGGATTTTGCTTTTAATCCAGTCTGACAAGCTCCATCCTTTAATAGGGATGTTTAGACCATTTACATTTGATTATTGAAAGGGCTAGATTTAAATCAACCATCTTACAGTCTGTTTTCTATTTTTCCCATCTGTTCTTTGTTCATTTTCTCCTCTTTTTCTGCCTTTTTGGTATTATTTTTAATGATTTCAATTTGACTCCTTTGCTAGGTTTAATGATTTCATTTGACTCCTTTGTTAGGCTTAGTAGATAGGTTACTTTAGGATTTATATTACCCATTTTTCACTTAACACAGTCTATCATTAAGTGCTATTATTCCACTTCATGTATGGTATAAGAACATCAAGAGAGCAAACTTCAATTTCTCCCCTCTTGACCTTTGTGCTACTGTTTTCAAGCATCTTACTTCTACATACGTCATAAACCCCACAATATGCTGTTATTACTTTTGCTTTACACAGTTATTTTTTTAAAAAACTTTAAATAATGAAGAGAATTTTAAAATAACTACCCACATATGTACATTCCCAGTGCTTTTTATTCTCTTACTTAGATCAAGATCTTCATCTGATAGCACTTTACTTCTGCCTGAAGCACTTTCTGTAACAGTTCTTATAATACAGGTCTGCTAGCATTGCATTCTTTCCGCTTTTATATGTCTGTAAACGTTTTTATTTCACCTTAGTTGTTAAAAGATATTTTTGCTAGATACAGAAATCTAGGCTGACCTCTGTTTCTTTTTAGTTCTTTGAAGAGTTGTCCACTATCTTCTGGGCAATGAAAATTCTGCTGTCATCCTTATCTTTGTTCCACTGCATGTAATGTGTCCTTGTTCTCTGTCTGTTTTTAAGATCTTCATACTTTTTTTAATGCTATTTGATTATGATGTTTCTTGGTATAGTTTTTTTCATGTTTCTTGTACATGGGGTTCATAAAGTTTTGCGGATCCAAGAATTTATAGTTTCCACCAAATTTGGAAAAAAATTTAGCCATTATTTATTCTTAAAAAATAAATTATATTGTGCTGATGCAGTGGCTCACGCCTGTAATCCCAGCACTCTGGGAAGCACAGGCGAGAGGGTTGCCTGAGCCCAGGAGTTCAGGATCAGCCTGGGCAACTTGGTGAGACCTCATCTCTACAATAAACAAAAAATAATTAGGTGGGCGTGGTGGTGTGCACCTACCACAAGTTCCAACTACTTGAAAGGCTGAGATGGAAGGATCGCCTGAGCCCAGCAGGATGAGGCTGTGGTGGCCATGAATATGCCACTGCACTCCATCCTGGATGACAGAGTGAGACTCCAACTCAAAAAAAAAAATTGTATTGTGTATATATGACGTTTACAACATGATGCTATGGGATATATATAGACAGTAAGATGGTTATTAATAGTAAAGCAAATTAACATATCTATCATCTCAAATACTTTTGTAACATTAGCAACTAAAATTTACTTATTTAACAAAAATTCCCAATACACAACAATTGTACTAACTATAGTCCTTATGTGGTATATTAGAACTCTAGACATGTTCATCCTACATATCCACTACTTTGTATCTTTAACCTGCATCTCCCCATTTCCTCCTCCCTCCCACCTCTGGTAACCATTATTTTCTCTATCTTTGTATATTTGACCTTTTTAAAAAAAATCAGATTCCATATATATGTGAGATCATGCAATATTTTTCTTTCTGTGTCTGGCTCATTCCACTTAGCACAGTGTCCTCTAGGTCCATCCTCTAAGCAAATGGCAGAATCTCCTTTTTTAAGGCTAAATAATATTCCATTGTATATATACACTTTCTTTATTTATTGCTCTGCTGATAGACACTTAGGTTGTTTCACATCTTGGCTTTTATGAATAATGCTGCAACGAACATGGGAGTACAGATATCTTTACAAGACGGTGATTTCATCTCCTTTGAGTATATACCTAGAAAAGAGATTGGTAGGTCATATGATAGTTCTACTTTTAATTTTTTTAGGAATCTCTGTAGTGTTTTCTATAATAACTGTGCCAATGTACATTTCCACTAAGAGTATACTGTTACAGGGAGTGTGCTAGGGTTCCCTTTTCCCCACACCCTCACCAACATTTGTTACCTCTTATCTTTTTGACAAAAGTCATTCTAGGTGATCTCTCACAGAGACTTTAATTTGCACTTCTCTGAAAAATAGTGACTTTGAGCACCCTTTTACACACCTGTTGGCCTTATTTATGTACTTCTTGGGAAAATATCTGTTCAGGTTCTTTGCCCATCTTAAAATTGGATTATTGTTTTTCTGCTATTGAATTGTAAGAGTATTTCTTCAATGCATTTTGGATATTAACCTCTATCAGAGGCCAGGCACAGTGGCTCATACCTGTAATCCCAGAACTTTGGAAGGATAAGGTGGGAGGATTGCTTGAGCCCAGAAGTTCAAGACTAGCCTAAGTAACGTAGCAAGACCTCGTCTCTACAAAAAATTTTAAAAATTAGCAGGGTGTGGTGGTGTGTGCCTGTAGTCTCAGTCATTCAAGAGGCAGAGGCAGGAGGATCACTTTAGTCCACATGTTTGAGGCTGCATTGAGCCATGATCATGCCACTACACTCCAGTCTGGGTGACAGAAATTAGACTTAAAACAAAACAACAGCTCGCTCGGTCTCTCTTTCTCTCTCTCTGTTGCCCTCTCCCTCTCTGCAGCTCTCTCCCCGCCTCTCTCCCACTTCCTCTCTCTCTCTCTCCCCACAGCCCCTTTCCCTTTTTCCCTTGTAACCGCCGCTTTAATAAATCTCTTGGCCTTAAAAAAAACAAAAACAAAAACAAAAACAACCCCTGTCAGATATTGTTGATTGTTCCTTTGCTGTACAGAACTTTTTGGTTTGATATAGTCCCATTTATTTACTTTTGCCTTTGTAGCCTGAGCTTTTGATGTGATACTCAAAAAACAAAAAACTTCGCCAAGATCAATATTAAGGAGCTTTCCCCATATGTTCTCTTCTAGAAGTTTTATGATTCCAATTCTTATATGTAGGACTTTTTATCCATTTTGAGTTGATTTCAATGTATGGTGTGAGAGTCTAATTTCATTGTTTTGCATATGGAAGTTCAGTTTTCCCAGCACCATTTATTGAAGAAACTATCTTTTCCCCATCACATTCTCTTTGTGACTTTTGTCAAAAATTAGTTGACCATATACGTGTGGATTTATTTCTGGGGTCTCTATTCTGTTCAATTGGTCTGTGCTTCTAGTTTTATGTCAATATTATACTGTTTTTATTACTACAGCCCACTCATCTTTTCTTCTGCAATATGTAATCTGCCATTAATCTCATTCAGTATATTTTTTCCCTCTCAGACACTGTAGCTTTCCTAAGTTTGATTTAATATCTTCAATACCTCTAATTAACACATGCAATCTTCCCTCTAGCTTCTTGAATATATGGTACTCCAATATAATAATTATTTTACTCTCTTGTCTACTAATGCCATCTTCTGTGTCACTTTCCTGCATCTCTGCTTGTCTATTTAGTTTTGATTTTATGTCAGACATTATTAATTTTACCTTATCAGATGCTGTTTTTATGTTTCTATAAATATTCTTGAGCTTTGTTTGGGTTCATGCTTTATGTTTTTGTGTTAGGTAGAATCAGAGTAGCTTTCTTTTTAAAAAATTTTTTTATTTTAAAGATGTGGGGTACAATTCAAGGTTAGGTATACAAATGTTCATTATGCAGGTACCCTTGTTGATGAGGTGTGCTCCCCTTCCCAGTAGAATCCTGCTACTGCCAATCTCACCCCTCTCCCAGTAATTTCCCACTACTGACAATCCTTTTCTAATAATACTATGATGGCTGTTCAAGGTCCACTTATGAGTGAGAACATGTGATACTCAGTTCTTTGTTTCTGTGATAGAGCACTCAGTATTATAGACTCTGAGTCCATCTAAGTTGCTGTGAAGTTCATAATTTTATCCTTCTTTATGGCTGCGTAATATTCCATAGTGTATATATACCACATTTTAAAATATCCAGTCCTCTTTCGACGGACAGCACGGTTGGTTCCATGTTTTTGTTATTGTGAACAATGCTGCAATAGACATGCATGTGCAGATATCTTTTTCATAGAGTGATCTGAGTTCCTCCTCAGCTTTCATCTGAGGTTAAATTTGTACCAAAATTCTTCTGAGTACTCTAACTGATGCTCCATGAATTATGTAATTTCCACCGACTATTGGGAAAGGAACTATATTACTTGGCTCAGGCTGTCATAGTAAAATACCTTAAAATGGGTGGCTTAAAACAACAGAAATTGTTGGAAGCTTGGTCCCAGCAGGATTCAGTTTCAGGTAAGGGTCTTCTTCTTGGAGTGCAAATAGTCACCTTGTCACTTGTGTCTACAAGACACAGAGAGAGCTCTGCTGTTTCTTCCTTGTCCCATAAGGGCAACAGTTCTATCAGATCAGGACTCCATCATTATAGCCTCATTTAACCTTAATCTCCTCCTTAAAGGCCCTATCTCCAATACAGTTACATGAAAGGCTATGGCTTCAACATCTGAATTTGGAGGGAGGGACATAGTTCAGTTCACAGTAAGAACTTTTTCCCCTGCCCTGTGTGAGTTCTGAGAATTGTTTCCACTACTCTTTTTGAGTGTTTCTTTCCCCAGTCTTGGGTAGTTTCCTCATACCCTTAAGATGATCAGTAACTCAATCAAAGATTCTCAGAAGTTCCCTAGAATTCCTTTTCAAAGCATCTTTCTGTTCTCTGCAACTCTAGGTGCCTTTTCCTCCCAAATCCCCAACTCCATTTTTTCAACTAGGAGTGACCACCAAGCTCTGCCTGGGACTCCCTGCCTGCAGTCCTACTCCCTGATCTGTGACTAGAAACTCTACAGATATATTAAGACGATGTATAAGTTCATGGCGTTCATGTTTGGCATCGCAACAATTCAGCATAGGGAGTTTGTTTATTGTTTGTCATTTGGAGTAACAATGTGCTTGTGAATATGCCTTGCATTTTGGAGATTCAAAGAAACTGCTATTTGTGGGCTAAAAGAAATGGAGTATCAAGTGGAAAAAATGAACACTTCTGACATATTCTTCTGTTTACATTTAACTGAGGAATAAAGGCAGCAGAGGCGGCTCCAGACACCTGTGCTGTGGATGGGGAGAATGCCACTGGGGAAAGCATGGCAAGAAAATGGGTTTGTCATTTCAAAGAGGGCCGCTTTGATCTGAGTAATTCTCAGAAGACCATCAGGCTCAGGAAGACCATCATGGTTCAGGAAGACCATCAGGCTCTGATAAAGACGGTTCAAATGCTTTAAATGATGATCCATGTCAGGCGACCTGAGAATTGGCAAACGGAATGAGCCGTGTCAGCCATCGTGTGACATTTATATTCCACGGGCAAATGAAAAATGCTATGAACTTATACATCAACCCAATAAGCTGGGGGCAACTGTAGAATTAAACTCACTTCTCACTGATACGTGCCCTTTGTTTCCTAAAGTCCAATGTTATGAAAACCCATATATTCTGTTCTGCTTTTCCTGTTGTTTCTGAAAGGAAGGTAAAACTTAGACTCTGTTTCTCCATCTTATCCGGAAGATGAAGTCTGTCTGTCTTTAGTTTCTGTGTCTCTGCTGCACTTCCCATTACCTGAAACAGTCTTCTTCAGCTGACCACTGATTATCCTCTAGACTGCCACTTAGATGTCATTTTATCCAGAAAATCTTTCCCAAACACCCCAATGTTCAGCAAGGTACGCCCCCCCATAGCATCTACCGTGCTGCACTGGAATTACTGTTTTGATTGTCCACATATTCCCCAGCGGAATGTAAGAACTAAAGAACAGGGTCCTACATTGTACATCACTCTATCCCCGACACTTAGCAGAGTACTGAAATTCAGCAGGTGCTTCATAAATATATTTGAATGAATAAGCAAATGAAAAAAGCTTAAAGTGACCAGATAACCATTATGGCCACATTTATTTTATCACCAGGTTTTATCAACCACTGTCAGAAAGATTATAAACCACCAGTAGTAAATTTGAAGTAGTTTATATTTATTTTTGAAACAAGCTATATTTTAATATTAACACAATAAGGATTAGATTGAATAGCATTTTCCATCCGCATAGTTGTGGCTACACCTCCCACACCTTGAAGGAAACAATCTATGGCTAAAGGCCTACTTTGAAAAGTCAAACCAATTTCATAGATGAAAATTCCTTTAACATGTCAACTACCCCAATTTCACTTTCATAAAGGTAACAAAGTCACGCTGTATAAACACTCCCTGACTTCTCTCCAGAGTCAAATATTTCAGTCCAATCATTCCATCTGAAATTAGCAGAAAATAGTATTAGCGTTACTTCCTTAAGTTTTGCTTCTTCTCCATGTCTCAAGAAGGTAAACTGGAAAGGACTGACCGAACATGAAAAACAAACAGGATACCAAAGGCAGGTAACACATCAACTCCCAACATAGAAAGCTGACTTTTGAAAACGGCACACCCTGCCTACTGGAGGACTAGCTGCCTACAATCCCAGAACCTCAGGGGCCTCCCCAGTCCCAAAAGGCCAGACTAAAAAGTAACTTATACGGGTGCATTCTAAACTGCACCTTTTATGGAGACATCAATGAGCACTTGTTCTGATAGTTATCCCCCTCCAACTCATGACACTGTGAGGAACCCAGGAAGATGTTTCCAAAAACCCTGTCCATTCCTCAACAAAGTCAATATTAGGCCTGCATAAAAGGACATTTCCGAAGTTAAGAATTAATTTAGCAGACGAGAATAAAAACTGAGGCCCATCATCCAAGCTTTCACTCTTATCAAATGCAATCAAAGTTTAGTGGGGAGCCTGAAAGTGATGCAGTCATGAAACACAATTCCAACACCTTGTCCAGCAGAGAATTCTAGAAGGCTAGTACTTACGCTGCATGGGTTGCTGGCCGTCTGGGCTGGGCTGTAGAAGGACCCCCACTGGGTGGCTCGCCTGTCTTCCCGGGATGGGGTGCTGTTCACAGGCAAGCCAGGTGGGACCCCGGGGCCGGCACCTGTGGCATTGGCAGGCTGGCTGCTGGGGGCCACAAGGGCAAAGGCGTCATCTAGGAGGGAGTGCATGGTCTGGCGTGCCTCCTCGATGGACGGCTGGGGCGGGATGTACTGGGAGGCTGGGAAAGGCAGGCCTGGATATCTCCCCAGCTCCACTGAGGATGGCGTCTGCACATCTGCTGGGAGGTCAGGATCCGACTGCAACAGGGAAAGTAGCAAAGGAAAGAGGAATCAAGCATGAGCTTTTGTGGCAACCCCAAACAATTTTCCTGACATCGAGGAAAAGGCTTATTTAATAGAGGAATGTGCATTACACTTCATGGTGGGAAGCTTAACTCAGGAAGAAAAGGAAAAAAAATGGTAATATTCAACAATCTTTTTTTTTCCTTCAGGAAAAACTCAACTATCTAAAATGCATCTTCAGTACCTGGAAGTAAATATTTTACTGAAAGCTTCTAAGCAGCCAAAAAAACATGTTCCAAAACGTATATGCTAAAAAAAAACCTAGTCAACTTTCCATAGACTTAGAAACCGAAAAGTAAGCAGTCTACAGACTATTAACAGTCTATAAACCATTTGTCTACAAAACAGAGGTATCTCTGGATAACATGGGTCATTAAGAAAGGTTTAAATTATGCTCTATACCCACTGTTTAAGAGGCAGGAATACAAGTAATTTTTTAAAACATCATATTTCCTGATGTTAGAAGAAATAGCCCTATATATTCCTAAAAGAAGCCAAAGTCACTGCCATACTAAAACTATGTGTGTGTTTGTACAATCATTAATACCTTTAATACCTATTTTTTAATGTTTAATTTTTAATTTTTTTGAGTCAGAGTGTCACTCTGTTGCCCAGGCTGGAGCGCAGTGGCACACACTAAACATGCTGGGCTCAGGCAATCCTTTCACCTCAACCTTCCAAGTAGCTGGAACCACAGGCATGCGCCACCACGCTTGGCTGATTTATTTATTTATTGTAGAGATGAAGTCTCGCCATGTTGCTCAGGCTGGTCTCAAACCCCTGAGCTCAGGCAATCTTCTCACCTCTGTCTCCTACAGTGCTGGGATTACAGGTGTGAGCCACTGCGTCTGGCTATAATACCTATTTAACAACTATTTACAGTAGTGAGTAGTGACGATTATTCAGAAACCATTTGTCTACGAAACAGAGGTATCTCTGGATAACATGGGTCATTAAGAAAGGTTTAAATTACGCTCTATACCCACTGTTTAAGAGGTAGGAATACAAGTAATTTTTTAAAACATCATATTTCCTGATGTTAGGAGCAAAATGCTATCATAATATACATGAGAAAAACTGTAAGAGACAAAACAGGGAACCAACAGAAGGGTCCTTTCTGGTCTCAGGGGCTCCACAGGCCCGAGAATCATGCAGCAGACACACTGAGAAGAGAAGAGGTTCTACCCAAGGGGCTGGGGAGCCTGCACTGCAAGGAAGGACGGATGCCTCCTATCTGGAATGCTCTTCTCACCAGGAGTCCACACAGCTCAGGTGGTGGGACCACCCCCTCAAGGGGTCAAGAAAGACATTCCCATATCCCTCTGGATGCGTGAGTTCATTACAAAGAAAAACTCTATCCCACCGACACATCCTGAATCTCAGCGGCCTGTCCAGAAAATGCTTTCTCATGATCAAAGTCTGCCCAATGGACACTCAGTGGACGGCAGAAGCTGCTTAACTCCAAACTGAGAAGAAACACACTACAAAAGGGCAAGCCCACAGCAGCCAACGGGCTTGTTCTGCTTGGCCTACAGAATCTTTTTTACAATAGATACACAATATTTGAAAAATCTGAAAAGTTCCTATGAACACTCAGATTTCTGGATTCTCCTGGCAGAAACGGAAGTTCTGGCATGACTGACCACCCACTCCACACAAAAACAACCAGCTTCTGTTGAGCAGCGACCTCCCTTTTGGGATGGGGCAGGTGCCCTTGTCTCCAGGACAGTTCCCACCATGACCCCCCCTAACACTCATCACACACTTATCTTGCAAGCCTGTTTCTGCAAAACTGCAGTACTCCAGAAGAGGTTCTACTAAGTAACATTAGGCATCCAGGAATCCTAATCACCCAAAGAGGACTTCCAATGGGACCTTGGAAGGAATCTGCGTGCCCCCGCTTCCTTGTGAAGTGGAGAAAGGTTCACAGTCCTGCCTTCTCTAATTCTCGATTTTCAGTAGTGTGTCACCAACCCATAATTCACTGGCAGGAAGAAGGGAAAGCACGTCAGCAAGAACACCCTGCTGGTAAGTAAGAGGGTTTCTCTGAAGACACAAACAATGCTCTGAGCAATGACCGTGTAACTGTATTGCAGGGAAGCAAGGTGGTGTGGGTCCATTATGAACTGCAAGTACAAACAGAAATTCAACAGGGGTGGGTTAAGGCTCCCAATATACTTGAGGAGAGTATCCCAGAGCTGTTGCCAACTGCCAGTTTCTTCCATAGTGGTCGTAATTTTAGAGAAGGTTTAACTCTTATAGCAGGAGAGATCTGCTATAGATGGGAAGGTGGCTATAGATAGAAGATGGTTCTTGGATTCCCACTGGTCCCGTGAATCCCTCCAAGAAGGCTAAGGCTAGAGCCAGGACGTCGGAACTTCCTGTCTTCATCTCCTTGTTGACCCCTCCTTTTGCAGGTTAGAACCTGCAGGCCAAGAAAAGTTCTTATTTTCCACATCCCAACATCTAGCACAATGTTTCACATATAGATAGCACCTAATAAATGAAGAACAGGTCTACAGAAGTTAAGCTTTACCCGGGATTCCTGAGTTGGAAACTGAATTTCATTCTCCTGAATCCCAGTCTGGTAATTCTATTATTATTCTTTAAATTTGTTTTTTATTTTTATTTTTGTAGATTTAGGGGTACGGGTTTTTTACATGGATATGCTGTGTAATGGTGGGCTTCTAGTGTGCCTATCACCCAAACACTGCACGTAACAGATAATTTTTCAACCCTCATCCCCACCCCGTTCTTCCCCCTTTTGGAGTCCCCAGAGCCTGCTACTTCTCTCTGTCTGTATGTCCGTGTGAACCCACTGTTTAGCTCCCACTTGTTTTTGTTTTTGTTTTTGAGGTGGAGTCTCACTCTGCCACATAAACTAGAATGCAGTGGCATGCTCACAGTCACTGCAGTCTCGACCTGCTGGGTTCAGGCGATCCTTCTGCCTTCCAAGTAGCTGAAACTACAGGCATGCACCACCATGCCTGGCTAATTTTTTGATTTATTGTAGAGATGAGGTCTCACTGAGTTGCCCAGGCCGGTCTTGAACCCATGGGCTGAGGTAATCCTCTTACCTTGGCCTCCCAAAATGCTGGGATTATAGGGTGAGCCACCAAGCCCAGCCAGCTCCCACTTGTGAGAACATGCAAAGTTTGACTTTGTTCCCTTTGTACAGATACACATTCATCTATCATTCTTCAGAAATACACCTGAACCTTTTTACCCTTAGTCATCAAAATGATGTATTTGAGTGCCTATTTTGCAATCCTTTGTGGTTATTATAAGACAGTGGCCACATACTCTGGGCTGTCCAGGACAACCTGTTGTCCCATTATAGCAATTGATAGTGTCCCTTATACTTTCAGAAGTGTCTGATTTGGATGGCAAATTATATCAGGGGCTGACAAACTTTTCTTTTAAAGGGCCAGATAGTGAATATTTTAGGTTTTGCAAGTCATACAGTCTCTGTCACAACTACTCAGCTCTGTCTTGCAGCATAAACAGTTATAGATAACATGGCAATAAGTGGATGTGGCTGTGTGAAAATAAAACCTTATTTACAAAAACAGGCAGCTAGCTAGATATCTGCTGATGCCTGAGTTATAACAGTAACCCTGGTTACAAGGAACCAAGAAATGTTTCTCTTGGCCTTATGAGAACAGAGCCCTCAAGGAGAAGATATTTTGAAGGAAAAATGGAAAATTCAAGGTAATTCCACAAACATGTAGTACAGCCCTAATATAGCACTGAAGATGAAAATTCACCTAATAAAAAGTGAGTTCTGAGAGTACATGTTTCAGAATTGTTAGGGAGAAAACGTAAACAGTAAGCTCATCTGAGGAATACTTTCATTTTAGGGAATCTTTGAAAAAAGGAGTCATTGAAGACAGGCAAATCTCTGAGGTGGTGATCTCCAGGAAGTGGCTTCTTCCCACCCATTGAAGGAAGAATCTCTGTACTTTCTGCTGAGGATAAAAGGAAGAAAAAAAGATGGTGCAAGCCATCATGAAAGAAGTATGATTTAGGGTCATCCACGTAGGCGAATGAAGTAGCAAGAAGAAAACAGGTTGCTCCCCACATAAAACTCAAAATGGTACCGAATGACAGAACTCAGGTGCCATTAGCCAGAGAAGGGAGGGCACAAGAAGACTCCCCTGGACTACTTGGAGAGAATGAGACCAGGCTGGCTAGGAGAGTGAAGGCAGAAGAAGGAATACTGCCTCTCCTCCTAGTCATTCGTTCCACTCCACAGGAAGTCCCTGTTTCAGACAGACAAAAGCTCCAGGTGCCTATCCTGGGGACCCAAGGGGACAGCCCATCCCTGATCAAGCCAAACACCACAGACACTCAAATGCCCTTCCAACAGCCCAACGCAGCACAAGAGCACCATCTACTGTAAGAACTGCCGGTGACAGTTCTTCTCTGAGGCGCACAGGAACTGTTAGTCTAAGTTGTAGATCTTCCAGCTCTCTGAAATCGCATCAGTCCTTGTGAGTAGATCACGGTCAGTCAGTCTTTAGGACACTAGAAACACAGTAAATTCTCAAGGAGAAATCTGGTTCTTTCAAGTGTTCATGATTCAGTTATATTTGAGCCCCACATGAATATGGTGTCCAGCACATTTGTGTAATTATATTTGGTATCTTTCAGTGTTAGTTATTTGTATGATTTAGGAGGAAAACACAAACCTCACATAAGAAAGCGCTATCTAAAGAGATCGTGCACATCACAAATTCCTTCTCCGAGATGTGTTGTGTGCTGATGTCCCTCTAATCAAGGACGGCTCTCTGAATTTGTCTGCAGAAAGGAGGAAGGGCCTTGTGCAACAAGGCAGGGCTGCTCCCTGGCACAGAACTTTAAGGGGTTTCTGTGTCTCCCCAGTGCCACCAACATTAGCTGTATCTGACCCTCACTCTCTGTCTTGAGGTAACTTTGTCTGCATTTGTCCTAGCCCCTCAGTGAGGCTGGCTCTTTCTTCCCTGCTCATTGGGATCTGTGTGTGTACCTGTCCTAATGCTATCAGTGTCTGCCTTTAACACTTCCAACAACTCTGTGTGGCCCCTTTCAATGTGGAAAAAAATGATTAATTCCTTATTTCTTGATTTCCACTCAGCTCTTTCTCCCATAAAAATAAAATATATATGTATTAGCAAATATACTATCTCCTCAGCACTCTGGAGGAAGGGGAGGGAACAAATCCTCAATACCCCTCCCATCATCAAGAAATCCAAACAGCCCTCTGACTAGGGGGAAGAAAAAATCTTCTGGGCCAGGTGCAGTGTCTCACACCTCTAATCCCAGCACTTTGGGAGGCTGAGGTGGGTGAACTGCTTGAGCCCAGGAGTTCGAGACCAGCCTGGGCAACAGAGTGAGACCTCATCATTACAAAACACTAAAAAAATTAACTGGACATGGTGGTGGAGGACTGTAGTCCCCGCTATTCGGGATGCTGAGGTGGAATGTTTGCCTGAGCACAGGAAGTCGAGAATGCCATAGTCGTCGTGATCATGCCATTGCACTTCAGCCTAGGTGACAGAGTGAGACTACACCTCAAAACAAACAAACTAATAAAAAACCTTCTGGACATTTCTATTTTCTAGTTAACCTCAAGAAGTTCCCATTCTGAAGCCTGAGAGAACAGGGCTTACATATAGAAAAAAACATAGCATGTGTTTCCAGAAGTAGCACCAGCAGTCCTGTGGTGGTTGGTATGACTCAAGTCTCCCCTCAGCAGGAGGTCCTTCACCCCCTACAACACGCTCTACAACCGTCTGGCCTTGGAGCATCAGCCATAAGCACCAATACCAAATAGGGCAGCAGTCCCTCTGCTCTGGCCTCTCCCATTAACACACTGTCCTGAGAGCCACCCCACCCCAACTCCCTGACACACCGGGCAGCCCATGTAGGCAGAGTTGTGGACACCGGGAGGCCTTTTGTAAGTGCCGTCACTGTCTGTGGTGATAAGTCTGTCCTTTTCAGCATCGGGAGGGTAGCCGTTGACCTGGTGTTTCCGGCGTGGCTTAGGAGAACGTTTTATCCGTGAACTGCCAGGAGAAAAAGAAATTATCTGTGTGGGAGAGAAACCTCTTGCCACCAGCTTCTAAAGTAAAGCTAAGTATTTTCTGAGTACCTAGGAGGTACTGGCCACTATACTAAATACCCCATGGGATATGAACAATATTTAAGACACAGTCTCTGCTCTAAGGAAGCTTGGAACCTACCCAGACAGACTAGTATTGACTCTTGTGAAGCAAGAGATGTTAGTACAAGGCATCTCTAAACATGACATTATACAACTATGGACATGTTCAAAAAAGGGAGAAGTCAGTGTGAGCCACCAGCACTGAAGTTGGCTCCACAGGGCCTGACGTGGGTCCTGAAGAGTGAGAGGGCTTGGAGCATGGAGAGATGTGGCAAGTGGATGTGTGGGTTGAGCACAAGCATGTTAGGGTCAGAGATGGGGATGCGGGTGAATGCTTGGGGTGTGGTGAGACAACCACCCCCGGGGTGGCAGTTCTGACTATGTGGACTTGTGGAAAGGAGCTGGAGCAAGGGGCACGGGCTTCTCGTGGCCAGCCACAAAAGACATCTCAGGTTTACGGCAGGGAAAGACATACATGAGGGCAGTGTGTGGAGAAGCTGCATGCACACTGGGGCGGGAACTGGGAGGTTGGTCAGGTAAGACTTCGCAGGCGACTGTGAGAAAACACGTGATGGGTCCACAGGGCACCAGCCTGGGTGATGCCCAGAAGATGAAAATATATTGGAGGTGATGGAACGGAGGTGAGAAAGAGGCAAGGGAGCTACAGAGAAGCTGGCTGGAGAAGGATGGGATACACACAGTCTCAGACAAGCTGGATTAGAGGAGGCAGATCAAATCCACAGCAAACGTGCTGAGGCAAGTAGGGGAGCTGAGGGGGTGCAGCACACCTCGACATCAAGGAGACCGAAGGGAGGATTGAGGTCCGCCAGGGCCTGCACAGCCTGTCTGTGCACAAACCTCTTCGAACGCTTTCAATGACTTTCATGTGAAAACAGGCAGGACCTTTTGCCACAGTCCCCACAACAGCAGATGGGACTCAGCTGTGCTCCTGTGACCTGTGATGTACCCGTGCCCTCCCCACTGTCCCCCACAGTGCCCCGGCCCACCTCTTCCTGGGCTCTATGAACACTGAGGGCACACTGGCCGTGGGGTCCAGGATCTTGTCAATCTGCATCTGTGCCCTGCGGTACACCCGGTGTCGCTCCTTGGTGTCGCCTGAAGACAGATCGTCCACCACTGGGAACTCATAGTGCCCACGGCGCTTGGCCCGCAGACGGATCTTGTTTCGATGGTGCTCGATCTCAGACTTGTGCCGCAGCGCTGTCTGAATCTGAGACAGGGTGACAGGAGAGGAACGACAGCATGCCTGTCCTCAGAGTTGCTAGGACACATGCTCAGCAGAGCCTTCTGGGATGCCTTTCTGCAGCGTTCCTCTATCCCACCCTTAACTGGCTGTCTGTGGGCCCCTCGGGGGTAACATGAGCTCCAGAGAGAAACAGAGACTTTGACAAGCTGTAGTTCCAAACACTGTGTGGCACACTGGAGTGGGGAAGTCTTGTCACTATCCTCCAAAGCAGGGGGAAAAAAATATCACAAAAACCTTGGGAACTGGCTAGTGACAGCTTTAAGGACACAGCTGTCTGATAATCAGATATAATATGCCCCGAGAAAAGAATAAACATTTTCAGCTAGGTGTGGTGGCTCACACCTGTAATCCCAGCACTTTGGGAGTCTGAGGCAGTAGGATGGCTTGAGGCCAGGAGTTTGAGATCAGCTTGGGCAATAAAGCAAGAACTAGTCTCTACAAAAAAAAAAAAGAAAGAAAGAAAGAAAAATGAGCAGGATGTGGTGGCATATATGCCTATAGTCCCAGCTACTAGGGAGGCTGAGGCAGGAGGATCACATAAGCCAAGGAGGTAGAGGCTGCAGTGAGCCATAATCAATCATGCCACTGCTTTCCAGCATGGGTGACAGAATGAAACCCTCAACTCAAAAAATAAATAAACATTTTTCCATACCCAATAATATCACTCCTTTAGAGATTTTTAAAGTAAGACAGACAGATGCAAAGAAGCAGTTTGCAATTTGCAGGATACCCACTTCCTGATAGCTACTTCCAGTTACTGAAACAAGTTTCCCAACACCAAATCTTCCCCCAAGAATGGCATCCACAGAGATGGAGACATACCACTGCTGGTCACATGGGACCTGGATTGGGTCTTAAGGAGCAAGGAGAATCAGAACAGGAGCCAAAGCAGGTTTTTTAAGGGATGAGCCCCCAGTTTGCTACTTCGACACTTTTTTGCATTTCTGTCAACACGCCTAACAGTGTCCTTGAACAGCACCTGATCTAAAACAAAACATGTGTAATTTTTTTTTTTTTTTTTTTAGTTGGAGTCACTCTGTCGCCCAGACTGGAGTACAGTGGCTGCTCCCGGCCACCGCAGCCTTGACCTGCTGGGCTCCGGCGATCCTTCCGCCTCAGCCTTCCAAGTAGCTGGAACTACAGGCGTGCGCTACCACGCCCGGCTAATTTTTTGATTTTTATTGTAGAGATGAGGTCTCACCAAGTCAAACCCGCGGGCTCAGGCAATCCACTCACTTTGGCCTACCAAAGTGCAGGATTACAGGCTGAGCCACCGAGACCAGCCATGTGTAATGTTTTAAATGAAGAGCCTTGTCAGTCGTTCATGCCTTTGGTCACCGCTTGATGTGGTATCTTTCACTCATTTCCAAGAACTGCCCAAATCAGAATGTGAGTTTTTAAATTAACATACTCTTTTAAAAATAAAAACAAATACCTCTTTGTTGATTTTGTTGGTTTCTGCCACTCGGTCAGCTGGTGAGGGGCGCTGAGCTGGGGGTGCTGGGATTGGCTGCATGGCGATTAGTTGGATCCTACTGGGGACCCGCCGACTGGCTTCTGAGGGGCGGGAAATCCTGTCCACATGCTCGAAGATGGAGGCTGATGAATGCTGCTCATGCCCTGAACTGGGTGGCGGTGGCCCTAGAACAGAAGGAAAAGCAAACATATATATACACACACACATACATATATACGTGCAGGTAAAGTAATAGCAAATAATCAAAATTATGGATTATTCCCTTAAGACTTCTCAGATAGGCTCCTGACCAGAAATACATCCCCGCTCCAGTGGCCAAGTCCTTGCAATTTCACTGTTTCAGCTTAAATGATCTAGGTTAAACACTGTCTCTTCCAGCTTCATTAAACTTACAGATGCTCTGAAAAAAGATGTAAGGAAATCATCATGACACCCTGGGTCAAAAATCTCACTGTTTTGTCTAAATGTGGTTCAAAATCTTTAGTAAGAAAAGGAAAAGGACAGAAGAATCTGAAGTTGCTTGTAGTCAACAGGCAATTACCAGAATTTTAGAAAAAACATTCACAACAGCCCTGAACCTCCACTGTCATCTGGAAGGGAGGGTGCTATAGTGACATAAATGTAGTTGGCAGGACAGGGCTATACTATTGAAAAAACAGAAAACAAAGGGACTGTGGACATGTAGGCATGAACTAGCTAATAACAACCCTTCTGGATTTTCAGTTCTAACTTGGAAAGAAAACAAAGTTGAAAACACATGAGAAGAAAAAGTTTTGGCCTGTAGGAAATCAGTTCCCACTTTAAAAAGAGATGAAGGGAACATGCAAAAGTGGTTGAGGATACATTTTATGTTATATATATTTTTTACCATAATAATTTAAAAAAATAATCAGGCCTGTAAAAAAGAAATTCAAATGTGTAGAAAAAAGACAGAAAATATTTTAAAATGTTAACAGAGACTACAAGTTGGTACAAGAAGTGATTTTCTCCAATGTTTTGTATTTTCTATAGTGAGGATTTTCTCTGAGTGCAACTTTTATAGTAGAAATAATCCCAATAAACTGTAATTTTAAAAAAAGAGAGAGGAGAGGAGAGAGACGAGAGGCGAGGCAAGAGAGAAAGAGAGAGAACGAGAGAGAGAGAGAGAGAGAGAGAGGCTAAGCAGATGGAAAGAACTAGTCAGTTAGTTGTATTAAGAAGAACAACTGACACTCTCTGTCTAATCAGTCACAGCACAACCCCGCAGTGCTGCTTTCAGCAGGCTAACAGGAGTGAGAACATGCAGAATATGGTTTTAAGCAAAGCCTAAGGAGTGAACCCTCAGGCATAAGTAAAAAATATAGAGGTTTCTCCTCAGTGTAAAAAAATAAAGAGTTGTGCAAAGCCGTTAAGAAACAGTAGCTGGTATTTCACGTAAGGAATGCACATCAGTGGTATGTAGGTCTTTGTACTTTCTCTCTATTTGAACTTTCTTCATTTGTTATCCCAAGCAATTAGGTATGATTCGCATGGCCCTGAATGAATGTCCCTCTGCAGGGAGGCACAGTTGTCTGGATTCCAGCTGAGCCCAGCTTGCATTCCCTGGCCTAGACTTGGAAGGAGCCTGGTGAGGTGTGCAAGCACAGCCAGTACTACCATCCACAGGGCAACAAAACCATTCGTAATGCCAGCAGGCTGGCCTTTGCTAACCCAGACTTACAAAGTAGCAGCAAATGTCATGGAGAAAGGCAACCCATTAAATTACTGATAATTAAAGGTGACATCACTTTCCTCCAGGGTGGTAGAGTGCTCTGAGTGGCTAGGAGATAAAGGTGACAGAGGAAAAAAAACTCCTCCTCACCAAATCCTGCCTGTTCACATCCTGGGCCCACCTCCTCCCCTCTGTGGTCACAGATCCTGCCTTTCTCATTCACCAACTACAACCAGAGAGGCCAGGGCTGCACAGGCCTGGGGCCTCTCTGAGATGGGAGGGGTTTAAGTAGAGGAGAGGAAAGGAGTGCAAAAAATCCTCAAGCTTCCACACCGCCTGGAACCCAGCCCTGTAAAATGACTGGGTTTAAAAAATGTGTTATGTATATATATATTGTCGCTGTTGTTTGCTAGTATTGCACATTTTAAAAAGCTATCTGGATAACAATGACCAATGGGAAGTACAGTGAACACATGGAGACGAATGCTGCATGAATCCTGCCTTAAGGTGGGTAGGAACTTCAAGTTAAAACACCTTTCTTTTCAAATAGTATTTTTAAAAAGCCATGACAGAAACTACACCATAGAGTCAAGATATCTATTGTACATCATGATAACTATAATTAATAACAATATATTTGAAAGTAGCTAAGAGAGATTTTAAGCATTCTCACCACAAAAAATATGTAAGGTAAGCATATGTTAAATAGTTTTATTTAGCCATTCTACAATGCATACATATATCAAAACATTACTATTTAGCCATAAAAAGAACAAAATCCTGTCATTTGCAGAAATATGGATGAGCTTGGAGGAAACTGAGTTAAGTGAAATAAGCCAAGCACCGAAAGATAAACACTGCATTGTTCTTACTCATATGTGGAAGCCAAAAAAATGGATTTCATAGAAGTAGAGAGTAGAACAGTGGTTACCCAGAGACTGGGAAGAATAGGAGGGGGGGACCAAAGGTTAACTAACAAGTGCCAAAGTACAGCCAGATAGGAGGAATGCATTCTGCCATTCTATCGCATTCTAGGGTAAACTACAACAATCTTTTTCAAATAGCTAGAAGAGCAGATTCTGAATGTTCCCAACACAAAAAAATAATGAATGTTTGAGGTGATATATATGTTAATTACCCTGATTTGATCATTACATGCTATATGCATGTACTGAAAATCACTGTATCCCATAAATATGTATGATTATGTGTCCATTAAAAAATAAAAGCAAAAAACGCATCATGTTGTATGCCATAGATATATATTATTTTTATCTATATCAGTTAAAATAAAAATTTTCAAAAGAAGAAAAAAATAAATTTCTGCTGTTTCACCAAAAAAAGAATTGTGTACTATAGGATTATGTCAACAAAGCAGAATAACAGAGAAAAGGTCAGTTTGAATTACTGACATGCTAAAACATCAGGACATTTAAAAATAATTATTATTTCATTATCCCTAAGTAAATATAGTCAAGTGCATCTTTGCTAATGTGTGCAATCCATGTTAACATCTTAGGAGACAGTGACCACATTTATCCCATCTTCATTATATGCCCAGCACCTAATACATCAAGGTACTTAGTAAGCATCTGTGGAATGGATGACTCAATGACTATTGTCACTCAACTATGCCTATAGAATTTCACCTCAAAGAGGCCTCTGGGAATCTGCCTTAATGAAAAGGTAAGAATTAGATTACACGATCTCAATCATTTTAAAAATGGCTACTCCAAAGTTACTTGAAAAACTTTGATGTTATATGTAGTCAATCTTGTTAAAACTACTAGTTTGCTTGGCAAACTCTTTAGCACATGCAAAAGTAAATGTCAGCTTAGTTCCCACATGAAATTCTAGAATTTGAAATTTGTGGAATTCAAATGAATGAAATTCTAACTCCTTAAAAAATCACACACCTGTACACATAGAACCTCAAGAGAGGATTTAAAAATGCTCAGTATTTTGCAATTCTTACCTACTTGGTACATTCCTGATGATAAAAAGGAGAGAAAGAGGCTGGGCTCATTGGCTCAGGCTGTAATCCCAATATTTTGGGAGGCCAAGGCGAGTGCATTGCCTGAGTTCGCAGGTTCAAGACCAGCCCGGGCAACTTGGCGAGACCTTGTCTCTACAATAAATAAAAAATTAGCCAGGTGTGGTAGCGCACACCTGTAGTTCCAGCTAC
>NW_007246650.1:4803-9649 GCF_000164805.1 Carlito syrichta | reverse complement strand
TGACTACCAAGCAGGCCAGCTATCTAAGTCAACTAATTAAGTAAGCTGGCTATCCAGTTGTCTAGGTAGGTAGCTAGCTAGCTAAGTCTGCTGGTTAGCCAGCTGGTTACTTCATTAAGTCAGATATGAAGTCAGTGGTCTAGGCTATTGGGTAGCTAGGTAGCTAGACAATTAAGTCAGCTGGATAGCCAGCTGGCCAGCTAGTTATGTCAGCAAGTTTAGTCTGCTAGCTTACCGGATTTCTAGGTAGTTAAGTCAGTCCATTAAGTGAGTTGTCTAGCCAGTTTGCTATCTAGTTAAAAAGGTAGTGATGTCAGCTGGGTAGCCAGTTGGCTAGCAATAAAGCAGGCTAGTTATTTCAGCTGACTAGTGAGCAGGCCAGGTATTTAAGGCAGCTAGTTAAGTCATTTGGCTAGCCAGCTGGCTACATATATAAGCCAGGTAGTTAAGTCAGCTGACTAGCCAACTAGCTACCCATATAAGCCAGCTAGTTAAGTCAGCTTGCTAGCCAGCTGCCACACTAGTTCTCTCATCTAGTTGAGTCAGCTGTTTAGCTAGCAGGCTAGCTGCTTAAGTCAACTAGTTAAGTCAGCTGGATAGCCAGCTGGCTAGCAAGGTAGCAAACTAGTTAAGTCAGCTGGCTACCAATGGACTAGCTAGTTAAGTCATCTAGTTAATCAGTTGGCTTCCTAGCTGGCTAGCTAGGTAGCTAGTATTTAAGTCAGCTGGCCAGTCAGCTGGTTAGCTGGTTGTCAGCTAGTGAAGTCAGTTGGCCAGCCAGTTGACTTAACTAGCTGACATAATGAAGTAGCCAGCTGGCTAGCCAGCAGACTTAACTAGCTAGCTAACTGGCTAGACAGCTGGAAAGCCAGCTGACTTCACTAGCTGACATAACTAGATAGCCTGATGCCTAGCCATCTGACTTAACTAGCTACCTACCTACATAACCCACTGGTTTGCCAGCTGACTTATATACCGACCTACCTAGCTAACCTATTGGCCAGTGAGCTGTCTTAACTAGGTTATTTGACTAGGTAACCAACTAGCTAGCCAGCTCCGTTAACTAGCAAGCTTCTGTGCTTGGCAGCTGGCTAGGCAGTTGACTTAACTAACTGACATAACTATCTAGCCAGATAGTTAGGAAGTTAATTCAGATGACTAGCCAGTTGTTTAGCTAGTTAAGTGAGCAATTAAGTCATCTGGCTTGCAGCTTGCTAGCTAGGTAATTACCTGGTAATGTCAGCTGTCTAGCTAGCTTGCTAGCTAGTTAAGTCACCCAATTAAGTCTGCAGACTAGCAACCTGACTAGCTAGATAGCTTGCTAGTTACATCAGCTGGCTGGACAACAGGCTACTAGAAAAGTCACCTAATTAATTCAGCTGTATAGCCAGCTGTCTAGTTATGTAGCTATCTAGTTAATCCAACTGGCTAAAAAAGTAGACCAGCTAGTTATGACAGCTAGTTAAGTCAGCGGACTAGCTAGCTTGCTAGCTAGATAGTGACCTAGTTAAGTCAGTTGGATAGCCAGCTGGCTAGCTAATGAAGTCAGCTATTTTATTCAGCTGGCTGTACAGGTGGCTAGAGAGCTAGAGAGTTAGTTAAGTCAGCTGGCTAGCCAGCTGAATATCTATTTAATTCAGCTAGTTTAGTCACCTGGCTTGCCTGCAGCCTAATTCGTTAATCAATTCATTAGGTCAGCTGACTTTACAGCTGACTAGCAAGTTAAGTCACCTCATCAAGCCAGTTGGCTAGCCAGCTCGCTAGCTATTTAAAAGACTAGTTACTCAGATGGCTAGAGAGCTGGCTAACTAGTTATTTCAGCTACTTAAGTGGACTGGCTAGTTAAGTAGCTAGCTAGTAAAGTCAACTAGTTATGTCCTCCAGCTAGCTAGTTAAGTCAGCTAGTTAAGTCAGCTGGCTAGCCAGTTGCCTAGCTAGGTAGCTAGTTTCTTAAGTCAGCTGGCTGGCCAGCTGGTTTGCTAGTTAAGTAACCTACTTCAGTAAGCTCGCTAGCCAGCTGGTTAGCTAGGTAGCTGGGTAGTTAAGTCAGCTGGCAAGGTAGCGGAATACATAGGTAGCTAGCTAGTTAAGTCAGCTGTCTAGCCACCTCACTAGCTAGTGATTTCAGCTAGTTAAGTAGGCTGGCTAGCCAGCTGGCTAGCTAGTTAAGTCAGTTAGTTAATTTAAGTGACTAGCCAACTGGCTAGCTGGTTAAGTAACCTCATTAAGTCAGTTCACAAGTCAGCTCGCTAGCTAGTTAAAAAGTGAGTCAAGTCAGATGGCTAGACAGTTGCCTAGCAAGTAATTTCAGCTAGTTAAGTCAGCTGGTTAGCTAGGTAGCTAGCTAGTTAAGTCAGATAGATATATCACTAGCTAGCTAGTTAAGTCAACTAGTTAAGTCAGCTAGCTAGCTAGATACCTAGCTAGTTAGTAAGCTAATTATTTCAGCTAGTAATTCAGCTGGCTATTTAGTTATCTAGCTAGTTAACTCAGCTAACCAGTCGGCTAGCTATGTTGCTTGTAAGAAAAGTTAGCTGGCTAGCCAGCTGGCTAGCTTGTTAAGTAAGCTAGTTAAGTCAGTTGGCCAGCCACCTGGCTAGGTTGGTAGCTAGCAAATTAAGTCAGCTGGCTAGCCGGCTTGCTAGATAGTTAAGTCAGCGAGTAAGTGAAGTGGCTAGCTGGCTGGCTAGATACGTGGCTAGCTAGTTAAATCACCTGACTAGCCAGATGACTATCTACTAAAGAAAGCTAGTTAAGTCTGCTGGATAGCTGGCTGGCTAGATAGGTTCCTGGCAAGTTAAGCCGACTGGTTAGCAGGCTGGTCAGGTATTTGTCCAGCTAGTTAAGCCCACTGGCTAGCCAATTGACCAGCAGGGCTGTTGGTTATTTAAGCCGGCTGGCTATCTGACTGTCCAGTGAGCCAGCTGACTATTTAAGCCAGCTCGCTAGCCAGGTGGTCAGCCTGCTAGCTAGCTACGTAGGTAGCTAGATAGTTAAGTCAGAATGCTATCCAGATGGCTAGCTATGTAGGTAGGCAGTTAAGTCAGCCTGTTAGCCAGCAGACTATCTAGTTAAGTCACATAGTTAAGTCAGCTGGCTAGACAGCTGGCTAGCTCAGTAGTTAGGCAGTTAAGCCACCTGCCTAGTCCGCTGGTTAGCTAGTTAAGGCACCTAGTTAAGTCTGCTGGCTAGACAGCTGGCTACATAGGTAGCAAGCTAGTTAAGTCAGCTGGTTACCAAGCGGGCTAGCTAGTTAAGTCATTTATTTAATTCAGTTGGCTTCCCAGCTTGCTAGCTAGGTAGTTAGCTAGTTAAGTAAGTTGGTCAGTCAGCTGGCTAGCTGGTTAAGTCAGCTAGTGAAGTCAGCTTTCCAGCCAGCTTGCTAGCTAGATAGCTAGCTAATTAAGTCAGCTAGTTAAGTCAACTGGCTAGCTAGGTAGCTAGCTAGTTAAGTCAGTTAGTTAAATCAGCTGGCTAGCTAGTTAAGTCAGTTAGTTGCTAGCTAGCTAGCCAGATGCTCAGCAGGGTAGCTAGCTAGTTAAGGGAGCTGGCCAGTCAGCAGGTCACCTAGAAAATTTACCTAGTTAAATCAGCTTGTGAGCTAGCTGGTTAGCTAGGAAGCTACGTAGTTAAGTCAGCTGGCAAGCGAGTGGGATACTTAGATAGCTAGCTAGTTAATTCAACTGGCTAGTCAATTGGCTAGCTAGAGTTTTCAGTTAGTTTAATAAGCTTCCTAAATAGCTAGATAACTAGATATGTCAGCTAGTTGAGTAATCTGGCTGGCCAGCTGCCTAACTCGTTAATCAACTAGTAAAGTCAACTGGCTAACCACCTGGCTAGCTAGTTAAGCAACCTCGTTAAGTCAGTACGCAAGTCAGCTCGCTAGCTAGTTAAAAAGTGAGTCAAGTCAGATGGCTAGACAGCTGCCTAGCTAGTAATTTCAGCTAATCAAGTCAGCTGGTTAGCTAGGTAGCAAGCTAGTTAAGTCAGATAGATATATCACTAACTAGCTAGTTAAGTCAACTAGTTAAGTCAGCTAGCTAGCTAGATACCTAGCTAGTTAGTAAGCTAATTATTTCAGCTAGTAATTCAGCTGGCTATTTAGTTATCTAGCTTGTTAACTCAACTTGATAAGTCAGCTGTCTAGTCAGTTGCCTCGCTGGGTAGCTAGCATGCTAAGTAAGCTGGCTAGTCAGCTGGCAAGCTAGATAAGTCACCTAGTTAAACCATCTCAATAGCCAGCTGGTTAGCTAGGTAGCTAGGTAGTTAAGTCTGCTGGCAAGCCAGTGGGTTACATAAGTAGTTAACTAGTTAAGTCAACTGGCTAGCCACCTGGCAGTTATTGTTATCTGCTAGTTAAGTCAGATGGCTAGCAAGCTGGCTAATGAGTTAAATCATCTAGTTGAGTCACCTGTCTAGCCAGCTGGCTAGCTGGTTAAGTCAGCTAGTTAATTCAAGTGGCTAGCAATCTGGCTATAGGTAGCTAGCTACTTAAGTC
Organism: Carlito syrichta; assembly: GCF_000164805.1. Classification (NCBI taxonomy): domain Eukaryota; kingdom Metazoa; phylum Chordata; class Mammalia; order Primates; family Tarsiidae; genus Carlito; species Carlito syrichta. The sequence continues at coordinate 5,151 of NW_007246650.1, read as the reverse complement.
AGCTGACTAGCCAGCTGTCTAGTTGGTTACATGAGCTAGTTAAGTCAGCCTGCTATCCCCTTGCTAGGTAGGTAGTTAGCTAATTAAGTCAGCTTGGTAGGCGGTTGGCTAGGTAGTTAAGTCAGCAAGTTGTGAGATTGCTAGCTGGCTGGCTAGATAGGTGACTAGCTAGTTAAGCCAGCTGGCTAGCCGTGTAGCCACCCAGGTAGCTACCTAGATAAGTCATCAGGCTAGCCAACTAGCAAGCAAATTAGCTAGTCAGCTAGTTAAGTAAGCTAGCCTGCCAGCTGGCTAGTTAAGTCAGCTAGCAAGTCAGCTAACTATTCAGCTAAGTAGTTAAGTCAGTAA
>NW_007246650.1:0-4005 GCF_000164805.1 Carlito syrichta | reverse complement strand
TCGTTCATTGGTCAGCACACTCGCCAGTGAACTAGTTAAGTCTTCTGAACAGACAGCACACCCATCAGCTGACTAAAGTCAACTGACCTGTCAGCTCACTCACCAGCTGACTAGTTAAGTCAGCTGACCATTTGACTCACTCGCCAGCTGACTAGTTAAGACAGCTGATATGAGGGCTCACTTGCCAGTTGACTAGTTAAGTCAGTTGACCAGTCAGCCCAATCACCAGCTGTCTAGTAATGTCAGCTCACCTGTCGCCTCATTCACTGGCTGATTAGTTAAGTCAGCTAACCGTTTTGCCGACAAGATGGCCAACAAGTTAATTCAGCTAACCAATTGGTCGCTATTCTACCGATGTGTCAGCTGACACATTAGCTTAGCCAACTAGTCATCTGACTAATTAGGTCAGCTAACTAGTCGGCAAAATAATCGGTCAACTAGTTATATCAGCAAACCAGCAGGCAACTAGTTAACCTTGCTAACTAGTGGGACAACACATTCGTCAACTACTTAACACAGCTCACTAGTCGGCTGACTAGTCAGCCGAATTGTTAAGCCTGACACCAAGTCAACTGAGTAGTCAGCCATCGTGTTAAACCAGCTAAGTAGTAGTCAAACTCGTCAGACAAGTAAAATGACCTAGCTAACTCGTTAAACAAATAGTTAAGTAAGCTAGCTAACTCATTTACCAACTAGTTAAAACAGTTACCTAACTTATTATCAACTCGTTAAGTCAGCTAGCTATCTCGTTTGCCAACTACGTCAGATAGCTAAGTCAGCTAACTCCCTAGTTAGCTAACTATTTAAGTCAGTTGCTTAAGTCTGCTACCTAACTAGTAAGCTAATTAGTTAAGTTAGCTAGTTATTCATCTAGTTAAATAGTTAGTTAACTATTTAATTCAGGTAGTTAGTCAACTAGCTAGCTAGTTAAGTCAGCCAGTTAAGTCAGCTTTCTAATTTAGTCATCTGTTTAAGATAGCTAGATTGCTAGTGAGCTAATGGGTTAAGCCAACAGGTTGAGTCAGGTAGTTAGCTAGTTAACTAACGGGTTAAGTCATCTGATTCAGTCAGTTAGCTAGCCAGTTAGAAAACGGGTTGAGTCAGCTTTTTGAGAAGGCTAGCTAGCTTGTTAGCTGATGAGTTAAGTCAGCTGGATGAGTCAACTAGTTAACTAGTTAGCTAATGAGTTAAGTCAGGTGGTTGTGTCAGCTAGTTAGCTCGTGACCTAACAAGTTAAGTGAGATGATTAAGTCACCCAGCTAACACGTTAGATAACGAGTAAGCTAATTATTTAGCTAGCTATTTAAGTCCACTAGCTAGCTAGGCAGCTATTTAAGTCAGCTTGTTTGCTCGGTAGCTAACTAGTTAGCTAACTATTTAAGTCAGCTGGCTAGCAAGGTAGCTAGCTAGTTAGCTAACTATTTAAGTCAGCTTGCTAGCCAGCTGGATAGCTAGGTAGAGAGCTAGTTTAGTCAGTTGACTAGCCAGCTGGCTAGCTGGCTAATTCAGCTAGTTAAGAGTGCTCGCACGCCAACTGGCATGGTAGGGAGCTAGCTAGTTAAGGCAGCTAGATAGCTAACTGGCTAGCTAGTGATGTCAGTGAGTTAATTCAGCTGGCTAGTCAAATTGCTAGCTGGTTAAGTCAGCAAGTTTTGTCAGCTGTCTAACGAGCTGACTGGGTGGGTAGCTAGCTAGATAAGTAGACTTGCTAGTAGACTAGATGTTCAAGACAGCTAGTGAAGTCAGCTGGCCAGCCTGCTGGCAAGGTAGGTAGCTAGCTAGTTAAGTGAGCTGGCTAGCCATCTTGCTAGCTTAAGTCATCTAGGTAAGTCAGCTTGCTAGCTAGAGAGCTAGCTAGGTAGCTAGTTAGTTAAGACATCTAGTTAAGCCAGCTGGCTAGCTAGGTAGCTAGCTGGTTAAGTCAGCCAGTTAAATCTACTTGCTAGCTGGTTAAGTCAGTGAATTAGGTCAGCTGGCTAACCAGCTGCCTAGCTGGGTAGCTAGATAGTTAAGTCAGCTGAATAACCAGTTAGCTAGATAGTTAAGTAACCTAGTTAAGTCATTTCACTGGCCAGGTCGTTAGATAGTTAACTAGGTTGTTAAGTCAGCTGGCAAGACAGCGGGCTATGTAGGTAGCTAGATAGTTAAGTCAGCTGTCTATCCAGCTGGCTAGCAAGGTAGCTAGATAGCTAAGTAAGCCTGCTAGCCAGCTGACTAGCTAGTTAAGTCACTTAGTTAAGTAATCTGGCTAGACAGCTGGCTAGCTAGGTAGCTAGATTTAGTTAAGTCAGCTGTCTAGCCCGCTGGTTAGCTAGTTAAGGCACTCAGTGAAGTCAGCTGGCTAGCCAGGTGGTTAGTTAGGTAGCTTGCTACTTAAGTCAGCTGGCTAGACAGATGACTGGCTAGTTAAGTAACTAATTAAGACAGCGTGCTTGCCAGCTGACTAGCTATATAGCAAGGTAGTTAATTCAGGTTTCTAGCAAGCAGGCCAACCATTTAAGTCAGCTAGTTAAGTCAGCAGGCTATCCAGCTGTCTAGAAAGGTAGCGAACTAGTTAAGTCAGTTGGCTAACCAGCTGGCTAGCTAATTAAGTCAGCTACTTAAGTCAGCTGTCTAGCCAGCTAGCTAATTAGGTAGACAGCTTGTCAAGTCAGCTGGCTTGCTGGTTAATTCAACTAGTTAGGCCAGTTGGCTAGTCACTTGGCTAGGTAGGTAGCAAGATAATTAAGTCAGATGGCTAGCTAGCTGGCTAGCTGGTTAAGTCAGCTAGTTAATTCCTTGGCCATCCAGCTGGCTAGCTAGATAAGTAAGCTACTTAATTCAGCTGGCCAGCCAGCTGGATATCTGGTTATGTCAGCTTCTTAAGTAAGTTGGCCAGACAGTTGTCTAGATAGGTAGCTAGCTAGTTAGGTCAGCTAGTAAATCCACTGGCTAGTTAGGTAGCTAGATAGCTAAGTCAGCTAGTTAAGTGAGCTGGCTATTTAGTTGTCAGTTAGTTATGTCAGCTGGCTAACCAGCTGCCTGACATCTTAGCAAGCTAGTTAAGTCAGTTGGCTAGCCAGTTGGCTATCTTGTTATGTCACCTAATTAAGTCACCTGGCTGCCCAGTAGGTTAGCTTTGTAGATAGGTAGTTAAGTCATCTGGCAAGCCATAGGGTTATGTAGGTAGGTACCTATTTATGTCAGCTGGCTAGCACTCGGGCTATCTAGTTATGCCAGCTAGTTAAGTCAACAGGCTCTCCAGCTGGCAAGCTAGGTAGCAAGCTTGTTAAGTCTGCTGGCTAGCCAACTGGCTACTTCATTAATTCAGCTAGTTAAGTCAGCATGCTAGGCTGCTGACTAGCTAGTTAGCTAGGCAATTAAGTCAACTGGCTAGCCAGCTGGCCAGCTAGTTAAGTCAGCTAGTTTAGTCAGCTGGCTAACCAGCTGGCTAGCTATTTAATTCAGTTGGTTAAATCATCTGGCTAGCCAGCTGGCTAGCTAGGTAGCTTCCTAGTTATGTCAGCTGTTGAGCCAGCTGACTAGCTAGTTAAGTCACCAGTTATGTCAGCTGACTAGCCAGCCGGCTAGATAGATTTATTGCTTGTTAAGTCAGCTGGCTAGACAGCTGGCTAGGTAGATAATTCACCTAGTTAATTCAGCTGGATAGCCAGCTGGCTAGCTATGTAGCAAGCTAGCATATTCAACTGGCTAGAAAACAGGCCAATTAGTTAAGATAGCTAGTTAAATCAGCTGCCTAGCCAGCTCTCTAGCTCGGTAGTGACACAGTTAGTCACTTGGCTAGCAAGGTAGCTAGCTAATTAAGTCAGCTATTTAAGTGAGCTTGCTAACCTGGTGGCTAGAGAGGTAGAGAGCTAGATAAGTCAGTTGGATAGCCAGCTTGCTAGCTAGGTAAATATCTAGTTATATCAGTTGTCTAGCTGGGTGCCTAGCTAGTTGTCACCTAGTTAATTTATCTGTATAGCCAGCTGGAAAGTTATGAAGCAAGCTAATTAATTCAACTGG
>NW_007246649.1:503979-553189 GCF_000164805.1 Carlito syrichta | reverse complement strand
GGGGGGGAGGGGGATGGGATTAACAGTAGCAAATATCTGTCTGGGGATGGGAAAACACCTCTTATCAACAGGGTGCCTGAATGAAACGTAATTGTACACCTAACCCTTAACTGTACCCCACAAAACCATATTAAAAAATATTGATTAATAAAAAAAATAAAAATTTGACACCTGGCTAAGAAATGAATCAGACTTTCCAGTGTGTGTATGTGTGTGTGTGTGTGTGTGTGTGTGTGTGTGTGTGTGTTTAATTGTTCTAGACAGAGGGCCATTTTTTAAAAAAATCACATTTCTTTTGAAAGCTTACTCCAAAAGCAGTCTTTACTTTTTTACATTTTAAAATCCCATCCCTCAGTGAGAAAGTATGGAGTAAAATCAGGCATCTTCTGTATTTCTGCAACTGGCTTTTTTGTTTGTTTGTCTCTGTCACTGAAGCTGGAATGCAGTGGCAGGATCATAGCTCACTGCAGCCTTGACCTCCTGGGTTCAAGCAATCCTCCTGCCTCAGCCTCCCAAGAACTGGGACTACATGCATGAGTGACCATGTCAGGCTAATTTTTAACTTTTTTTTAGATATGGGGTCTCACTATATTGGCCAGGCTAGTCTCAACCACCTAGCCTCAAGGGATCCTCCCGCCTCAGCCTCCCACCAGCAATGAGATTATAGGCGTGAGCCACTGTGCCTGGCCTGGCATTTTCTAATACTAACAGAAATTCCATCTGATATTCTTAGGCCTTGAGGAGACAGAATATCCCAACAACAAAAATAACAATACCTCACATTTACATGGAGCTTTGCAACTTACAAAACATTTCACACATGTGGTCTCACCGGATACTCAAATCCACTTTGTCAGGTAGGTGGCTGGCATGCTAATCCTCCAGATAAGAACACCAAGCCTCTGAGAGGCTGAATGATGTGCTGGGGTCACGCGACAATGAAGAGAAAGTGCTGAAATTCAAAGCCAGACCTTCTGAAGCTGACTCTGCTGTTTTTTTTCCATCATGACATAGCTCTGCAGCATCGAGAAGATAAGCTGTGCACAACACTTCATGCTCAGTTTATTTCATCCTAGTTGTTAGACAAAGTGGTAATGGGGTTTGAGGACCCGAGTACGGATCTCCACTGGCTAAGTGTGGGATTGTGAGAGATCGCTTCTCTTTGTGTTTCAGAAGGACTTGGATGAACAACTCTTACAGTTCACAAGATCCTGAAGCTGTATTCATCAGACCACATTTCCGTCCAGAATGTTCTACTCGCCTACTACGCCTGCACGACACTTGATGTTTCTCTGTGAGTTTTGGGAATGCAGAAATTTTGGTCACACTGAGTAATGCACGCTAGCTCAGCTTTACAGTGAAAGTCTATTAAATTATTAACTTGGATGTTCTTTGGGAAATTGTAAACATCTTTGAGTTCATTCAGTGTTTCCCACCAGACTGTTGGTTTCTGAAAGACATTATTTTCTCTGTAATTCCTTATTCAGTTATCAAGACTCAACTAAGTATTGAATGTACATCTAGGAGTCTAGAGATAATTATAAAAACACAATTCAAGTTGGGTTCATGACTTTATAAAAATAAGATTATTCTTTTGATTATTTATGGTGAAGAATAACTTGACTCTATAATAATCAACCAAGGTGAGTTGACAAAAATCAATGAAAGGCTGCCTGGGTGCAACAGGCAGCGAGGATTATGTAGGCAGTTAAGTTGTAAATGAACAAATGTTTGGTCTACTCGTGCTTAGCACTGTGATGAAAAAAATGGAATAGACTCTTTCTAGTTTTCTTAACTATGAGGGTGTAAATCAGTGACTTTTCAACCATTTCATCTGTGTGGATTTCTAAAATAACGGTATTTCTCAGGGGCAAAGTTCTTTTATTTATGAGTAACAAGCTAAAAACAATGGATCTTATTGTTCTACACAGCTTATAAAAATCGTTTTCCTTGATTTATAATGAAAAGCAAGGTGACATGAGATTTCTTCTTAAGAGAACTGAGAACAGCATTTTCGGGTATAGAAAGGAAAGTGCTTTCAGACAGAAAAAAAAACCCTGAAGATACTGGTGAGGGAGCGATGATTGCTGGGGTGAGATTCAGAAGAAAGACGCATTAGTTTAATGTGTTGTTCTCTCTCTAGTTGTAGTTCTGATCAATTAAACAAACGTTTCGGGAAGACCAACCACGGCCAGAGACCATGATGGGGGGTGGGTGGGGATGGTAGAGATTAAGCACCAAGGGCTGAGCCAATGCCTTGCTTTCTGTTTCTGGTATCTACCAGGTTGATGCACTTGGCTGACGCATTCCTGGGGTCACACAGCACCCCAGGACCAGCACACACTGGGTACAGTCAGGTGGAGCGGAGCCTTCTTTGTGGAGAGTTAACTTGCCTGAAAAGGTTCTAAAATAATGACTGTGGCCTTGTTTGAGCCATATGGTACCACAGTTTTCTAATGAACCACTCAGGAATGCCTATTTTAGGACATATATTTGTATCTACTTATGCCACTGCAAGAAACAAATCTTCCCAGTATGTAATTATCAGTAAATACGCACAGCTCAGTTTCTTAATATGATATGCTTAAAAGAAAAGCCTTAGAAAGCCACTTTGGATTTTGTGGCTTCCTTGTACCAGAAAACAAGGAAAATGGTGAGAGAGTAGCAGTGATATAATTGATAGATCTACAGAAACAGAACTTCTTAAACAATCAACAACAATAATTACTGTATTAGAACTGTTTTGAGTCTGCATCTAGTTTACAGTTAAAGGAGATGAGAAGTCTGCAGCCAACATGGATGTATGGGGTGGGAGTGGGACTGGGGTGTGGAACTCAATGAATTAAGGAAAAGAGGACCCCACACCCAGGCCTTGAAAGGAGGGAGCAGGGGCCTCCGTCACTAGAACTAGACTCTCACGTGCTGCATTTTGGCTTCATTCTTGCACTGTAGATAGGATCTCTCAATGTGAAGGGTGAACAGAGTACCTTTGACGTAAGTGACTCCGTCTTAGAAAATGACTCCACTTTACCTTTTGAAAGGCTGCATCCAACCTGATAAGGACACAACCAAACAGATGCCCTTCCACTATCGGTCCCCATCAGCGGACTCTTAGACCCTAAAAACACATAACTTCAACAGCTTGTTATGGCCGTCTTTACCAGATACTCTCTTTTTGTAACTTGTGAAAGGCATCTGGAAACTGCCACACCCATCACAGGAGGCCCTGACCTGTCCAACAATGGAGGTTCTGCCCATCTGTCCATCCCAGGAGACCCTGTCCATACCAAGACACCCAACGTGCTGTCCGAGCTGACCCAGGAGAACTTCTGCTCATCTTGCTTTCCCATGGACAGATTCGTTACCCCTTTCTCCTTGCTGTTTTCTCTTAGTGTTAAATGTCACTTGGCTGTGGAATGTTTAATTTCTAAAACTTGCATATCGATTATTATTCTATTATGTGTGGTCTGCAATACTTGTAGAGAAGTTTGAGCCTGTGTGCCCACAGCTCCAGTTATCGAGTGAATGTGCAGCACGAGACTTGCTTCCTTGGGGACCCCACATAGCTCATGGCTTTCATGGTCAAGATAGCACCAATAAATGTCTGACGCTGTAGAAAGACACAAGCAAGTGTGGACCTGATTATTTCTAACCTCATGCAGCTCACAACGGAGGGAAATCCATGGCTCTGGGACCACATGCTAACAGGGAGAATGCCTCCCTTTCCCTAGCTTCAATTCACAAGTTTCCCAGGGAAGGCCTTGGTATGGTCTTAGTTGAGTCGGCAGCTTATTTTTGAATCGACTGTGGCTTGGGAGGAGGATAATGTGATTGGCTTAGGTTGAGATAACCCTCCCACCAGAGCCACATGACCCGAAGACTGTCTTGAAAGAAAGGCGAGTGGCAGGGTGGGAAGAAAAAGTAGGGAATAACCACTCCGCTATCATCTATGAAGGAAGGCACTCTGAGTGCCTGGGTGCTTTATGCGTATTATTCTGATTAATTATTCCACAACCATGTAATACAGGTTTTATTATATACATGTCATAGTTTGCAGTAAAATTAATGAGCTTTCCCAGTGTCATATAACTAGATAAAGGTGTGGTTGAAATTTGGACCCAGATCAATCTGATTCCAGGGCTCAAGTTCTTTCCTTGCTGTGTCAAAAAACAAACAAAAAACAAACTTTTTTTTTTGTTAGAAAATATGTGGTATATATATATATTTCTATTCACAAATTCTCCATCAATTAATTGATCACAAACCCAGAGCTCTCAGCACAAGACTTCAACCATGAGAGATTAACACATGAGCTGAAGTCTGAATGTAACAAGCACAGCTCAAACACAGTCTGTATCAGACCTTTCATGTTCTAAGCACCCTCATTCTTTAACTACTAACCAAAATCTACTCATCTTCCTGCAATTTTTGATCATATCACTTTATGATTGAGGCAGAAGCAAAGGAACTATTAATGTTTTTTACTAGAATCTGAAAAAATACAGGCAATGATGATACTTTATTTTGAAAAGTATATAACTCTGGGTCTTCGATACTGCTTGCTGATGTTCAGAATTTAACTAATAATGTGCATTAAAAAAAGTTATGGAATTGTTTTTAAAAATTGGTGTATAAATTACACTAATAATTTACTTCAAAGGTGAGGTTTTGCTTGGTTTCTCTTATCCATTGAGTCATAAGGAGTTATAGTATGAGACTAACATATGGCTAAGGCAGAAAGACAAGAATATAATTAAAGAAGAGTGTGAATGGGAAAGCACCCTCTCAGGAAAGGCACCCTGTCAAGCTTTAATAGTATAAAGGAAGTAAGAAAAGTATGGACAAGCTAGCAATTATATTTGAGGGCAAAACTTGAAAAGCAAAAAACAAAAAACAAAAAAACCCAGCCCAAGGCTACTAAATCAATCCAGAATACTAAGATTTCAAAATACCGCTTGAACCAAGATTAGCATTATTTTCCTTATATGGACTTGGGCCTAATGGATATATTTACTTAACTATAAATATAAATTCCATGCCCTGTGACCAGGGTTTTAAAATAAATCGGAAAAAGCTGCAGAAATGAACAAAAATAAATGTGATAAAAACTGCCTGGTTCTTCTTTTGGTCCACTGTGCTCTGTTCTTAATGGAAACCAATTTTGCTGCCAGCATCATGTTTCTGCTTGGTACAGATCAATTCCTGTATTCTCCCAGAGTTGTAATGTGGAGTGCAATTCTCCCAGAGTTGTAATGTGGAGTTGTAATGTGGAGTGTGGAAGTTAATAGGGGAAATACCAGGGTGCCGAAATAATGTGTACCCATTTTGAGAGATGTTCTCTATGTACTACTTTTCGAAATACTTTTAGTTCACTGTAATCAAAAGTGTCTGGTCGCTGATGGTAATCACTTTGAGTTCCTGTTGTAACTGCAGAAGTCAAATGTGCCTTGTATTCATCTTTTATTATTGGTATATATTGAGTATTACAATTTTAATAGTGTTTTTCTTTCTTAAAATGTGTATTCATTGTAAAACCTCAAACTGTAAAAATCTTAGAAAATGCAGGAGACACTCATGGAAATTGGGACTGGCAACCAATTCCTATTTAAAACCCTAAATGCCCATACCTTAAGAAATAAGATAGACAAGTGGGAGCTCATCAAACTAATAAGTTTCTGCAAAGCAAAATAAACCATCAAGAGAGCAGGGAGACAGCCCACAGACTTGGAAAAAAGTATTTGCCAACTGCATATCTGACAAAGGCCTAACATCTAGGATCTACAAGGAACTCAAACGCACTGAAAGTAAAAAAACAAGCAGCCCCATTAAAAAGTGGGCAAAGGACATGAATAGACACTTCTCAAAAGAAGATATAAGGGCAGCCAACAGACACATGAGAAAGTTCTCAGTCTCACTCATCATCAGAGAAAAGCAAATCAAAATCACACTGAGATACCACCTAACCTCAGTAAGAATGGCCATCATTAATAACACAAACAACAACAGATGCTGGCAAGGATGCGGAGAAAAAGGAACACTTCTACACTGCTGGTGGGAATGTAAAGTAGTGTAACCTCCTTGGAAGACAGTGTTGCTATTTCTGAAAGAACTAGAAATTGACCTTCCCTATGACCCAGTAATTCCGCTAATGGGAATATACCTGGAAGAACTCAAATCATTCTACAAAAAAGATACCTGCACACGTATGTTTGTTGCAGCTCTATTCACAATAGCAAAAACATGGAACCAACCATGTTGCCTATCAAAGCTGGACTGGATAAAAAAATGTAATACATATACACGATGGAATATTATACAGCCATAAAGAAGGACAAACATATGGACTTCCCAGCAACTTGGATGGATTTAGAGTCGATCGTACTCTGATCTGTCACAGAAACAAAGAACAGAGTACCATATGTTCTCACTCATAAGCGGACCATGAACAGTGATAATACTATAAGAAAGGGACTGGCAGTCGTGGGAAACAGCCAGGGGAGGGGGGTGGAATTGGCAGTTGAGGGAAGCTGCCAGGGGATGGAGAGGCATACCTCATCAACAAGGGTACCTGCAAAATGAACATTTGTATACCTAACCCCGAATTGTACCCTACATCTTTATAATAAAAATAAATAAAAATGTGTATTCACTTTTTGCCACCTTCTATATAATGTCTATAAGTCAAACAGTATCGAGATTTTTATTTTTTCTTTTTCCCTTTTTTATTAAATTTTATTTTATTTTATTGTAGAGATGTGGAGTACAAGTCTGGATCAGCTATACAAGTAGGCTGCATGCAGGTGAAGATTGGGCCTATACCTTCTATTTTTCTCTTTTCTTTTTTTCTTTTTTGCCTTTTCTTTTCTTTCTTTCTTTCTTCCTTCCTTCCTTACTTTTTTTTTGTGTGTGTGTGCATCAGAGTCTTATTCTGTTGCCCAGGCTGGAATGCAGTGGCATGATCACGGCTCACTGTAGCCTCGACCTCCTAAGCTCAAGAGGTCCTTCTGCCTCCGCCTCCTGAGTAGCCAGGGTTACAGGTGCACATCACTACACCCAGCTTTTTTTTTGAAAGCAGGACTTATTGAGGGGATAGAAAAGCTCCCACAGTGGGAGGGGACCCAAAGGGGTTACCCACCCAACTATTTTTTAAATTTTTTTTTTTAAGAGATGGGATCTTGCTTTGTTGCCCAGACTGATCTCAAACCCCTGGGCTCAGGCAATCCTCTTGCCTCCACCTCCCAAAGTGCTGGGATTCCAGGTGCGAGCCACTGTGCCTGGCTAGAATCTAGATTTTTCTAAAATGTGTTTGCAGTACTAATATGCCAGCACCGCCTAGGTTAACAGATATCTATTCAACTTCTTTATAATTTCATCATGAGTTACTTCCTCTGAAAAATGAAAACCATGCCTTTGTTTAATTGACAAGCACAACTTCTACTAACAAAACATTCAAACTCTCCAGGACATGCTCTGCCTTTCTTTTCTGGACCACTCACACCTGCCTGTGCTTCTGACTCGGCAATAGTCTTGCCAATGCTCCCGCTTCATCATAATCCTCTGGCTGCAATGCAGTTACCCTGGTGATATGATTTTGGAAGAGAATGGCACAATCCCAAGACCTTCAGGATTCAGATGTCAAAGGACAAAGGAAGAAGATGTGGTTATGAAGAAAGAACAAGAGACACAGCAGCATAAGGAGGTCTCAGTCTGGCTTTGAAGATCGAGGAACAGGCCATGAGAAGCTGGACAAAGCCAGAAAATGGATGGGCTCTCTCGAAGAGTCTCCAGAAAGGAATGAACCCGTCATCCTAGCAAAGTCAGATCTACAAAACTGTAAGAAAATACACTTGTATTCTTTTAAGTCACTAAGCGTGTGGTTCTTTGTTGCAGCCACAGCAGGAAACAAATACATCTCCTCTCTGTGATGAATACCTTCCTCATCCAAAAAACACATGTCTGGTCATCAGACATTACAAATACAGGCTGAGTATTGTGGTTCATACCAGTATTCCCAGTGCTTTGGGAGGCCAAAGCGGGAGGATTGCTTGAGCCCAGGAATTTGAAACCAGCCTGGACAACATAGCAAGACCTCATCTCTACAAAAAATAAAAAAAAAATTAGCTGGGCGTGGTGTTGCAAACCTCTATTCCCAGCTACTTGGCAGGCTGAGATAGAAGGATAACCTGAACTCAGGAGGCTGAGGCTGTGATTGTGCCACTGCACTCCCATCTTCACGACAGAGCCAAGACCCCAGCTCAAAAAAAATAAAAATAAAAATACAATTAAATCTTTATTAATTATAGAGTAGAATTAAGGATGAAGCTCTTCTAAATAAAAATGTAAACCCTGAAGACTGGGTTGTAGAGAATCTTTAATATATTTATTTTCGGCCGGGCTCGGTGGCTCAGCGTTTGGGAGGCCGAGGTGAGTGGATTGCCTGAGCCTGCAAGTTCGAGACCCACCTGGACAACTTGGCGAGACCTCATCTCTACAATAAATTAAAAAAAAAAAAAGTTAGCCAGGTGTGGTAGCATGCGCCTGTAGTTCTGGCTACTTGGAAGGCTGAGGCAGAAGGATTGCTGGAGCCCAGTAGGTCAAGGCTGCAGTGGCCGGGAGCAGCCACTGCACTCTAGTCTGAGTGACAGAGTGAGACTCCAACTCAAAAACATATATATGTGTGTATATATATATATATACACACACACACACACACACATATATATTTATTTATTTACTCACTTCTGTGGTTAATAATTATTTCAAACTCCCTTTGTTACAAACTTTAAGGAACTTGCCATTATTATCCATCACAAATTTATTTCACATCCTGCATGTCACTGCCTCTCTGGTCCATTCCCTCTGACCAGCCTTGTTATGGTCCTGTCTAACCCCTCCCTACTGTATCACTCATGTGTCCCTATGCCTGGATCACTTCCCTCCTTGGTACCAACTAATACCTTGCATTTACACGGTGATCTGTAACCCAACCGGATGTGTAAACTAACCTACTCTTTTGCCAATTACTGAATTTTGGCCACCCAAAGGTGGCCAACTCTTCAACCTGGGTCCAAATAAGGCACACGCTGAGCTGTGACCAATCTGGCCACTTCTTCACCTTGTCTCTGCTTTCTGTAGTCACTCTTTTTTCTGTCTAAAAATCTTCTTCCACCACATGGTTATGCTGGAGTCTCTGGGCCTTGCTCTGGTACAGAAGGCTACCCGATTCATGAATCATTCTTTGCATAATTAAACTCTGTTCAATTTCATTTGTCTTACTTGTTTGTTTTCTTTTATCAGCCAGCAACCTCATCTGCTTCTACAGACTTTGTTTGCTGCAGGAACTGGTACAACTCAGCATCCTGTACAGGAAGGTACCAAATATATGCAGGGGTAACCAATGAAATCCGAAGAGAAGAGGCTTGGGGATGGGCGGCACTGCCCTGTTTCTTCAGGAGGGATGCCCCGAGCACCAGAATGCCATTCTCCTCCTGCCATGATGTCTTCTGAGCTCCACAAATCAATCTGAGTTTATAATTGGCTGCATCTACACCATCTATCTGGGGCTGCAAACTCCCTGAGGAAATGAAAGAGACTCTGTCTTTCTTGGATTCATTTCTGTATTGCATCAATTACAGTGCCTTCCACAGTCTTAATAAATCCCATCGTCTTTGCCTGTAACTTGGGTGTCATCTCTGTATCTCAGCGACAGCATATTTTCTCTTAAGATCACAGGGACAGGCTGCCTGGCTTCAAATCCCTGTTCAGCTGCTTGCTCTAGAGGTGAGCTTTGGGCAAGTTACTTAACCCCTTCCATGCCTTTGTCCCCTCACCCATAAGAACTGAACCTACCTCAGGGATTTCCTGAAGATGAAAAGAATTAATATATGTAAAGCCCTCATAAATGTTTGCGGTATCATCAGAATTTTCTTACAAATCTTTACGCAAGAGCTTTATTCTGCCCCTTATCTCGGTGGGGCACAGAGACAGGGAAAGTGAGGACTTTGGCATCAGGCTGTCTGGATTTAATGGCACCTTCACCACTTGCTAGCCATGTGGCCTGGGGCAAGTTACTTACTCTGGGCCCATTTCTGTTCAAAATAAAAATAGAAGCACTTTTGATAAATAGTTCTGAGGACTAAATGGCATCACTCATGTAAAAAGCTAGTGGCATTATTGAGCCAATGCTCAATAAATACGAGTTTTAATTAGGCATCAATGTATCGCCCTCATGATGCATTGTGAGGGGTTTCCCACCATCCACTGTGAGAGGAGGCCACAGGCAGCCGGGTTCTCTCCGCCATCCATGACGGGCTGGACAGAGGTCGGCCTCAGGGCCTCTGGCCTGGCACAGGCATTTCCAGGATGAGGAGAACGGGAGTCCCAGCAGAGTCCAAGGAGCTGCGGACGGGATGTGTCTGCACATCATTAAGCCACGCCCAGTCCTCCAGCTTCCACCTTTAGCGGCTGCCCGGCCCCTGGTTGCAAAGCTTCTACCGTGAGTTCTTCCATCTGTCTTGGCACCAGGTCTTTGCCTTGGCAGGCGGGTTCCAGCTCTTCTCCACACGCAGCTCCTTCAGGCACAGTCAGGGCGCGTTGATCACCTGGCAACTCCAGAATGACCTTCTGCGCAGCAAGGATGCCATCTGCCATCTGGCCCCAACTCCAGGACTCGTTCTTCCTGCTGATCTCCACACCATCTTGCTACCACAAGCCACAAGGGGAAGCCAGGAAAACACTGCTGTCCTTTCAAGGCTGTGATGTGCTAAACCACCAGTTCGTGTTCCTACCCTGGGTCGGGGCTGACAACCAGTTTGTATGCCAAATATAAGACAGAGATGCCCTGCAAACCCAGAGGAAATGAGCCACCTCGACTGTGGTTTGCCTGGAGTCTACAGCAGTCGTAAGGGTGGTGGGCCCTCAGTTACCCTGGTTAATGGTCCAAACGCTGCAGAGTAAGTGGTGTAGACTGTCTGGCTGTGCATTCAAATGTTGATAGAATGTTAAGGGAGAGCTTCCCTCTTTCTGATCACAGCACTTGAATACATTTTCATTTGTCACATATGAAATGGATTCAGTGACAGAATTCTGTGCAAGGACAAGTTGACCTGGGCACTCTCCACTATCCACAGCTTAATGATGCATAGACACATTCCATCTGTAGCTCCTTGGAAGCTGCAGGGACTCCTATTCTCCTCACACTGGAAGTGACTGTGCCAGGCCGGGGGGCCCTGAGGCCGACCTCTGCCCAGCCCATCATGGATGGTGGAGCTTCCACTTCCAAAGCTTCACCATTTTCTCCGTTGTTTGATTTCAGTCTAGGTTGTTGGTCTAACATACTCCAAGGCTTCACTCAGTGTAGAAGGCTGAAGAGTAGCCCCTCAAAGATGTCCAAATCCTAATCCCTAGAACCTGTGAGTATGTTACCTTACATGGAAAAAAAAGGGCTTTGTAGATGAGAATACGTTAAGGACCTTGAGATGCGGAGAGTCCAGATTATCTGTGCGGGCTCCTAGGGCCCAGAAGAACCAGGCAGAAGGGTCAGAGGAAGAGGAGAAATGACTATGGAAGCAAGACAGAGGTTATGGGGCCAGGAGCCAGAAAAACACAGTCGGCCTCCAGGGCCTGGAAAAGACAAGACATGGATTCTCCCTTGGAGACTCTAGAAGGAACACAGCCATGCTGACCCATACTGGACTTCTGACTTCCAGAACTATAGAAGAATAAATCCATGTTGCTTTAAGTCACTTTGTCTATGGTAGTTTATTGCAGCAGCTGCAGGGAACTAATACACTCAGGATTGCGTACACAGGCCATGATGTATTGCCTGTTCAAAGCAAAGTGTAGATAAACAGTGGACATCAGAATATATTATTAAACCGCTCCTGATCTGTGTAGCATTACAATTAAAGTAAAAATAACTAGGTTGAGGATAAAACTCTCCAATAATCAGTATTAGCTTTGAGAAAGTTAAAAAAAACAACTATGTCTGAATGGGTACAAACATACAGTTAAGCAGAAGAAATCAGATCTGGCATTCAACAGGTCAGTAGTGTGTCTACAGTTAACATTAATCTAACATATATCTCAAAATAGCTAAAAGAGATTAATTCAAATATTCCTAGCATAATGGAAAGATCAATATTTAAGGTGGATATTCTAGTTACCCTGATTTGTCCTTTATGCGTTATCTGAATATATCGAATTATCACATGTTCCCCCAAAACATGTACATCTCTTATGTAGCAATAAAAAAAAAAAATCTATCAATATAATAACTAACTATGTCTGATCTTAGGATCCAGCAGTCTGAATCCGACCATTTTCTGTTTGTTATGGGTTACTTCTACTTTGTTTTTCTTTATTGACATCACTCTCCTTCTATTCACGAGGTCAAAGTTCGTGGTCTAAAATTATCTTTTTCTTGTCTCAGAGTCATGCCCTGTCGGAAGAAAGCTCTGCTGTGGTTTTTAGCTCCCAGAAGTCCCATGGGGCTTCTCAGTCAAGCAGCTATGAAGCCTGCTTTATTCTGAGGGTGGAGTCCCTGTTTTCATGGTGAGAAAGCAGCCCTTCCTCCCAGGGCCATTCAGCGAGCCATCAGATGGCCCTGTGGCCGCCTTGGACAAGAGCACCCTTCGCCCAGGACTCTCAGAGGTGCAGTGTGGCACCTCTACATCCTCTCCAGACACAGACAGGGCAAGCACTTTCAGGCCTCACTTGGTGGGCAGTGTCATTTCACATGTGTTTCCTCTGAAAGTCAGACTTTCAGAACTGAGGGTCCTGTGGTGGGGGTGAGGTTTTCCCTAACAACAAGCCTGTAACTCTCTCTCTCTTTTTAAAAAATAAGTTCTTACTGCACTGGGGCTGGAGTGCAGGGGTGCCATCATGGCTCACTGTAGCTTGAACTCCTGGGCTCAAGTGATCCTCCTGCCTCAGCCTACAGAGTAGCTGGGACTTCAGACGCACACCACCACATCCAGCTAATTTTTCCTTTTTTTTTTTGGTAGAGATGCAGTCTTGCTTTGATGCCAAGACTGGTCTTCAACTTCCAGTCTCAAGCAATCCTCCCACCTCAGTCTCCTAAAGTACTGGGATTACAGGTATTAGCCTCTGCACCCAGCAGTAACACTATTCTTTGAACATAATTTTAACAGTGTGGTTATCTTCTGATTTTCTTCTAGTCAAACTTACACAAAGGCACCTTTTTCTTCAAGCTCAGCAGTGAACCCTATTTAAAGCTTAACTTGAATGAGCATAAAACGTTTCACTAATTTGAATATCCATTTCTCCTATCCATTTTTCAAGCACCAAATCTTTAAGAATGTTTCCCTGATTGCTCCAGTTCTGAGAAGTCACTCCTAAATATCTTGAATATTTGTTTTCCCTTTAAGTGTCTGTTAACTCAAGGCTCCAACTTAAAGTAACAACCTAAATGCCTCGTGTGAATCAAGTATTTCCATCTCAGATCATTTTTTCCCAAAGACAAAACAGCAGTAACAACCAATCAGGGCAGCCACAGAGCTCATGGCACAACTTCAGGGACTTGTTCTAAGCAAACTCCATCATGTATTAAGTGCACACCATGCACAAGACACCATGCTAGGCATATTATGAGGATCAATTAGTTCCATTATGCATCACAAAAATCTTATTTTCATTTCATAGGTAGAAACACTGGGGTCCTTTCTCAGAAGAGGTTAGGTAAATTGCTGTGCAAAGTTGGTAAGCTGGGATTTAAGCTCAAACCCAGGTTTGTTAAATGAATATACTAGCTATTTGCAACAAAAACAACTTAGCAGTAGGGAACAGTGCTGTTGCAAATAAAGTCAAGCAATAAAACGAAAATACGTAATTAGATCAGTGTATGTTTGTTACTGGAATTCAAGGAAAAACAGCTGTTATCCATGAGATTTTGCCCATAGAAAGAAACTGTCTTCAAATACTGAAAGATAGATAGTAGCTTTCTAATCTGTAAACCTGCTTCAGAACAATTCAGATTGAAAAAGAGGGAAAACAAAAAAAATGCACTTTATGAATTTCTCAAACAAGTCATCAAGAAACCCTAAGTATTTACAGAAACCCTCTCAAAGATGCCTATCACAACATAATCTCAATTCTATCGTCCCATGACTGGCAAGGATGACAAAGGTGGAAACTGAGCATCATATCATGTCATATTAAACATAATGTCAGATGGTAGAAAGCTTCATCGATACAATAAAAAAGTATACACTTTATGGTGGCTAAACTGGTTGACTAAACATGGTGTTTGTGTCCATTATTTGAAAAAAATATTGGGAATTCAGGTTTTGCACAGAAATGCAAATTACTAGTCTATTGTTGGTTCTGGGAAAATCATATTGAATGTGCCTCATTATATATTTTTCTCTGTAATTATAAGTTGCCGTAACCTTGAGTACTTCTTGAAGTAAACTTTTTAAAATGTTTCAAAAAAAACTTTTGAAAATGTAAATATCAATAAAACATATACTTGACCTTAATATCCTCTGGGGGTGTTTTCATTTGCTATTCATTCATACAGCAAACTTTCTGGTATCTATTATGGCCCTTAATTCTGCTTTATTGTGTTTTTTTATTCATGTCTTTTTCCTCCATCTCCTGAGACAGCTATTAGTTGAGCTTTTCAAGTTTCTCAAGGATGTATGAAATTATTCACTAAATATCAAGAGTCTTCTATGTAGCAAGCACTATGCTAGACACTGGAACCAATATCCCCTGCCCTAACACAGTGTTTAGCTTATAATAGATGGTTAATAAAATTTACTGAACGGATTTTTTTACCATAAAAATCTTAAGAAGATTAAGGGAAAGATTTGGACATATAAATAGTGTCAAAAATTACACGTTGTCCTTCATGAAAATAAGTACAAATGCTTTAGATTATTTTACTTAATACAATACAACCTCTCCAAGGGTGGAGTGAAAAAATGGCACATGATATCATAACAAGGCACTAAAGATACACTTTAAAATATATCTGCTGTTGCAAGTTGCCAGGCTGGCTGTGTGTGGTGGTTCACACCTGCAACCCCAACACATTGGAAGCCTGAGGCAGGAGGATAGCTTGACACCGGGGAACAGCTTGAGGCCAGGATTCAAGATCAGCTTGGGCAACATAGCAAGACCATCTCTACAAAAAAATTTTTTTTAAACAGTTGGATATGGTGGCACGCGCCTGTAGTCCCAGCTACTAAGGAGGCTGAGGCAGAAGGATTGCCTGAGGTCAGGAACTTGAAGCTGCAGGAGTTCAAGGCTATAGTGAGCTGTGATCATACTCCTGCATTCTAGGCTGGGTGTTCCTAAAATGAATGAATGAATGAATGAATGAATGAATGAATAAGGATGTCATGATAGAGGCAAATTGCCCCTTGTTCAACTATGGTATCTCTGACTTCCTTCATTGGATCCTCGATGTACTTAAACCTTAGCTTGTTTTATAAAATGTCACTAATTCCAAAATCTGATCTTTCAGACTGTGAGAGCCCTTTACTCTCCTTTACTCTCTCTTCCACCTGGGCTAATCACAGCACTGTTACTGATGGCAGCACTCAAAGGCCTAGCTTCAGACACACTGATAAATAAGGAACACGTCTAATTGTGTTGTTCCGATGTCCTCAAGCATGCTGCCTTTCTCATGAGAAATCATTCACTGACTTCATGGCTACACAGTGGAAGTCATTCAGCAGATCCTGAAGGCTGAGCACGAACCATGGGGCACCATTCTACACCAAGGATAAAACACACAAGCTGATTAAGACTATTAACATCACAACTGCCGGCTTTGTTCCTTTTCTGAGCTGGTTGAACTCTCTCCTAGAACCATCAGATCTTTTATCTGAGGTGCTTAGAGGACAATTACCCATCCTCTCAGGAGAGCCTACTAAGGACATTAAGTGGTCCTTTTGCTTGCATCCATGGCGGAAAAAGAAAAAATATATATAAACAGAACGGATTTCTTTATGCCTGTATCATTTTTTCTGACAGTCATAGACTTAACATAATAAATTATGCTTTGCATGTAAAAACACCAGAAACCTGATATTATATATAATTTTCTCCTTATGAAATGAAAAGTAATAACTGTAATATGTATAATTTTAAATTACATTTCTTTGAAAAGAGCAGTGAACACATTTTAAAACATTCAACACTGCAAACAACATGGTGTCTAAAGTAATTTTAAGCAGAAATTCTTGCTTGTATATTCTCTTTCTCTCAAAAGCGAAGTGATCGATATACCAGAAGCTGGATCTCATAATGACACTGAAAAGTAGAAAGTAACAGCAGTTTGTGAGTTTCTTCACCTCCATATAAAGTTCCACATAAGAGAAGGGGGAAAAAAATCCAGAATCTGCTGACATATAGAATAATCAAAGGCCACAGAAACCTAGTATTCATGTATCCGTTTCAGATTAAAATTTAGAAACGCAGTACGACGTTGCTGGTGAATTCTATAAGATAAAGTAGCAGAGAAGCCAGGCTGGTGAATAATTGATATGTGTCTAAGATTAGAAAAGCTAATTTACAGGCTGTTCTGTGTGTGGGCACGGCAAAGTCTCAAATGAGCAGGGAGAGGCCTGACAGCACGTCATGCAATTTCACAGACTGCTGGGCTGTCACAGACAGCCACGTGACAGGGAGGGGAAAAAGCAAAACAGCCTTCCAGGTCACATTATGTGGGTTTTACGATATCGTTAACTGGGCCACAAAGTCGGTGACATGCTGCTAGGGGCTCAGAGTATGTGTGCATCTTACTGTACACTCCGAGCTGCTCTGTGAGACATTTTACAGACGCAGAAATTGTGCCTCTAAGAGGTTAGTGACCAGACTAAGATCACCTGAATGGTACAAACCATGGAATCCATACCCTTTACCTCACTTGCCCCTGAAAAGTAAGCTCCTCTTAATTGGCTGTGGGGATGTTTTGGTGTCAATCCTGATTTTTAACTAAACAATACTTTTGATATTTTAAAAGCACAAAGCCTAGATCTTCTAGGAATCACCAAACTGTTTTCCACAGAGGTTGTACTGATTTACACTCCCACCAACAGGGTAGAAGTGTTCCTTTTTCCCTGCATCTTCTCCAGCATCTGTTGTTTTTTGAGTGATTGATGATGGCCATCCTGACTGGTGTTAAGTGATATCTCAGTGTGGTTTTCATTTGCATTTCTTTGATGACTAGTGAGATTGAGCATTTTTTCATGTGTCTGTTGGCTGCTTGTATGTTTTCTTTTGAGAAGTGTCTATTTATATCTTTTGCCCACTTTGTAACAGGGCTATTTGTTTTTTCTTTTTGGCACGTTTGAGTTCCTTATAGATCCTAGATGTTAGGCCTATAGACATACAGTTGGCAAATATTTTTTCCCAGTCTGTGGGCCGTCTCCCTGTTCTCTTGATGGTTCCTTTGGCTTTGCAGAAACTTGTCAGTTTGATGAGGTCCCGCTTGTCTATCTTACTTCTTATGGCATGGGCACTTGAGGTTTTGATCAGGAATTGGTTGCCAACTCCAATTTCCACAAGAGTGTCTCCTGTATTTTCTAAGGTTTTTTAGTTTGAGGTTTTACGTTTAGGTCTCTAATTCATTTAGAGTTGATTTAGTGTATGGCGAGGGTAGGGTCTTGTTTTAAACTTCTGCATGTGGTCAGTCAGTTTTCCCAGCACTATTTACTAGTAGGTTCTCCTCTCTCCAGTTGGTGGTGGTGGAGGCTTTGTCGAAGACGAGTTGGTTGAGAAATTGAGGTTTGGCTTCTAGAACCTCTATCCTGTTCCATTGGTCTATATGCTTGTTCTTGTATCAACCTTCCATATAACCCCGCAATCCCCCTACTAGGAATATACCTGGATGAACTCAAATCACTCTATAAAAAAGATACCTGCACACGTATGTTTATTGCAGCATTGTGCACAATAGCAAAAGCATGGAACCAACAGTGCTGCCCATTGAAAAAGGAGTGGATTAAAAAAAGTGGTACATATACACGATGGAATAATACACAGCCATAAAGAAGGACAAAATTATGAACTTTACAGCAACTTGAATGGACTTAAAGAGTCTATAATACCAAGTGATCTATCACAGAAACAAAGAATTGAGTATCACATATTCTCACTCATAAGTAGACCCTGAACAATTATCATAATACTACAAGGAAAGGACTGACAGTAGTGGAAAACTGCCAGGGAATGGGAGGGCACACCTCATCATCAAGGGTACCTGCATAGTGAACATTTGTCTGCCTAACCCTGAATTGTACACCATATCTTTAAAATTAAAAATTAAAATAAATCAATAAATAAAAGCACAAAGCACAAAGCCTAAAGACCAGCTAAAGTGAGTTCTGTCCAATTCTATGAGCAAAGGTATAGGAAGTGTCTTCCTTTCATGTTTTATGTAAATCAGGAGATTTGGTAAGAAACCCAGGACATAAGAGATGCATCTTCCCCTGCTTCTTCCTGATGGGCTGCACTAGTTTGTCACACCATCATCCTGGGACACAGAAACTTGCTAAGCAACCAAAGACAAGCAAACAGGGAATTAACGATGCATATCCACCCCAAGGCCAGTCACTCTCCTGAGGAATTACAGAGCTACAGAAGCTTTTATGCCAAGTATCTATTACTATTTAAGCACAAAAGAAAGGGCTGGAAACCTGGCACTGTTGCATTCCTTTTCATGCAACCTCCTTTCAACTCGGAGTTCTGTCTTAAGGAAATGAAGTGCCGTATCTGATAGTGATGTTCTCCAAATGCACCCGGCATGGATATGAGGGTTGGCACCTAGAATAAGGCCTCCCAGCCTCCCATCTGTGCAGACTGCCAGCAGCCGATGGCAGAATCACTGCTTGAGTACCTGGTGCTTAGTGCCAGGTGCTTAACTGTTACATCATTTTACAAACATTCAATGGTTTGTTCATGAACGCCCTGTAGTCCACCGCACCCCCAAACGAGGAATTCAGTGGTGAAATCAGTCATTCCTCAACACTGCTAAGCACTTTTGAGACCCCTCCATGTTGACCAGCCTCAAATAACATGCAGGCAGATGGATATTTGCAGAACTCACTCAGGCAGGGCCATGTACCGCGGCACCAGTATACATTAAGCACTGCTCCAGACGTGCATTCTGAACAGCAGAAGAACCACATTAAATTGAGCACAGTTTAAAAATAGCAACAGGAATTATTTTTAATATGATAGTCAAGTGGGAATGATAAAATGCCATTTATCTAGTGTCTGCTTGTCGCTATTTCTGATTTTCCCCACAGTCATCTTGCAAGAATGAAAACACACAGGGCTCAAAGATGGCACAACTGGTCAGGAATGTGAGACTGGCTTTCAGGAGAGAAAAATGCCTTTGGAAGTTAAAGAAAGAGACGCAGACTCCAAAATGGCTGAAGGGAGTCGTGATGGAGGTGGCCCAGCAGGGGCTGAGCGTAGCCTCCTAGGAGGCCGCTTCCAACCTTTGCTTGCCTGTATGCCATGATGAGCCCCGGGACCTACAGGTCATATGCAAACAGGTGGCCTGTGAATGTGCACAGACGGAATTACATTAAAAAAAAAAACCGAAATAAAAATCTCATGAAATAACACTGAGCTTTACTAAGAGTAAGTCTTGTGAATTTTCTATTCCGTTCTGTTCTGTTCTACTCTATTTCTGTGTCATTAAAAATGATGACCGGGTGGAGTGGTTCATGACTACAATCCCAGCACTTTGGGAGGCCAAGGTGGGAAGATCACTTGAGTCCAGGAGTTTGAGACCAGCCTAGGCAACATAGCAGAGCTCATCTCTGCAAAAAAATAAAAAATTAGACAGGCATGGTGGCGTGTTCCTGTGGTCCCAGCTACTTGGAAGGCTGAGGCAAAAAGATTGTCTGAGTTCAGGAGGTGAGCCGTGATTGTGCCACTGCACTCTAGCCTGGGCGACTGTGCAACTCTGACTCAAAAAAAAAAAAAATGATGACCCCACCAGTGGGGTCACTATCTACCATTAGAACAGAGTGCATGCTTGGCAGCATTTAAGTTTCTATGTATTTAATTAACTCAAATGCTAAATGTTAGGCTACGGTATTGTTCATTCTTTGGAAAAAAGGTTTTATGTATTTAAACTGTATAGACAGCAGACATATAAACTATATATACATTTTATATATATTTGTCCCTTGGTATCCATAAGGGATTGGTTCCAGGACCCCTGTGGACACCAAAAGCTACAGATGCTCAAGTCTCTTATATAAAATGGTGTGTTTGCATATAAACTATGCACACCCTCTTGTACAGTTTAAATCATTTCTAGATTATGCATGATACTTACAACATAAATGCTGTGTGAACAGTTGTTATACTGTATTGTTTAATGAATAATGTCAGCCAGGCTCGGTGGCTCAGTCTGTAATCCCACGCTTTGGGAGGCTGAGGTGAGTGGATTGCCTGAGCCCAGGGGTTCGAGACCTGCCTGGGCAACATGGTGAGACCTCATCTCTACAATAAATCAAAAACTAGCCAGGCGTGGTAGCACGCGCCTGTAGTTCCAGCTACTTGGAAGGCTGAGTGGAAGGATCACCGGAGCCCAGCAGGTCAAGGCTGCGGTGGCCAGGAGCATGCCACTCCACTCGTCTGGGCGACAGAGTAAGACTCCAACTCAAAAAAAAAAAATGAATAATGTCAAGAAAAAGAGCCCGTGCATGTTCAGTACAAATGTAGTCATCCATTTTTTTAAAAATACCTATTTTGGATTCACAAATACAGAACCCAAGGCAGACTATACATGGAAAAGTTTATGGAAGGTAAACAACATATGGAAAAATTGTCATATTTTTCTGCAAATATTTACTTATGAACAATTTATATCCATAATAAATAATTTTCTAAGTTAAAAGAGAGGAACAGAATGAAAAGTTAACCTACTCAGAAGAAATGTATGGGACTCAATGGCTATACTATTTCCCCCTCTGATTACGAGCAAAGAAAATGGGTTACATGACCGACTGCATCTGAGTTGATCCTAGGCCTGGGCTCAGACCCTGCAGGTGAGCGGAGAAGCTTCATGGCCCAACTGACATGTGTCGACAAGTGGAGATGCACGTGTCTAGATGTCCAGCAGTTCTTCTCCCATACATCTAAACACACCCACAGTGTACTCGCAAGCAGAGAGGGCTTTCTCAATATAAATGATGAGAACCCCAGCCCTTCTCTTTCAGAGTCATGAATGCGCCTTGACCCAGGCTAGAAGGAAGAAAGGACAGAGGTGTCAGAGAACAGAATCTCTGATGGCAGGAAGAGAGCAGACCAGCAGAACTGTCTTGACACCAAGGATTAGGCACTTGTAGGTCCATGGCAGATCTTGGTGAGTGGCCAGATTACGCTCTCAGACAGTGAGGGTGGGACGAGAAAGCCAGGCCCCTGGAACCGCTGCAACAGAGTTCTTGCCCCTTGAGGGACCACTGCAGCCCAGGCGAGTCAGCAGGACCTGGTCTGGGGGCAGTACCCAGGAGCTGGCACTGGCAGTCGGCAGTGGCTCTACTGGGTCAATTCTCTATATTCTTCTTGAATTTCAGGAAGTGGCAAGAACATGCTCTGTCTTCAGCAACAGCAGTAATACAGCACCAGGACCAGCAGGGTTGGGCAGTTCTACCAGAATCTTACCTCCATGCAAGTGCCAGGGTATTCAATTCCCTTAAGACATGTTGGCAAGTGCAAGAACTTTGTAATTCCAGGGACCCAGGCAGCCTGGCTTTGGGGACTTCATCTCCAACCTGTTCTAGCAAATATAACACAGAGGGAACCATATCGTTTTCCTTTTGGGGGAACAGCAGGTGGCTCTACCACCGAGGTGCAGGGACAACATTAAGGTTTTCTAGAATCTTGGCTATGCTGATGTAAACGAGGAAAGCAAGGATGGCATGCAACATCTGGGCCAGCTGTGGATTTTGTCCCCAAATAGGCAGACATCAAGACTGACTCCAGGACAAGCACGAGCACCAACTGTGATTTACTGAAGACATCAAGAATAGGTGCTGGTGGTAGCACTATGACTGGACACCTTGTTTAGGGTTCTATTTTGAGGAACAAGGGTAATATTGCAGGACTCTAGTTTCTTTCCTTCCTTTTTCCCCGCTGATTTATTTACTGGCAAATATTTATGCATAATTATGAACAAAACACTGTGCCAACACATTTAGACCCAGAGATTATGAAATGATGAAAAACAGAAAAATCTTGAGCAATACATTCAGAAAGATGTTTGGGGGCAGAACCTGGGAGGCATTCTAGAGTTGAATCCGTCCTTAAAACAGTTGTCCTCTGCCAAAAAACTAGATCAGGATGTGAACTTAAACCCCTTCTCATTTGTCACAGCCCAAGAAACAAGATTAGAGAGACGCAGCCTTACAGAGAAGGAGAAAGGGAGATAGAGACAGAAAGGGAGCGAAAGAGGGGAGTGGGCATTCCTGGTGTAATAAACAACTGCACCAGGCACCTCGCAGATTTTGAAATCTATTGTATAAATGTATGTAATACAAGAACTTCAAAGTAAGCTAATGATGACTAGATCCTTTAAAGTCTGGGTCTGAAGCAGTGTGAGATGGAAGCATCCCTGCGTCTGCCATAAAGGATGCCAGGAGCTTCAACTCTGCCTCTAAACAAATGAGGTCCACAGAAAAGCATTGACAAATATTCACATTAAAGGTGTGGGTACAATGCAGGGAGAGGTATACAAATGTTCATTATGCAGGTATATTTCACATCTTAACTTGACCTTGCATGTCCTTCAGAATCAATTAACATATCTATGTTGGCTGAATTTACTCATGGCATGCCTATCTCGTATCATCAGGGTCTCTTTCGGTTGGTGGCCATCGACACGGTCACCTTGTTGAACCTCTCAATCGTTTGAAACTGTCACTTGACTGGAAGGCTCCAAGAACATGATTCTGGGATGTGAGCGAGACTAGCTTTTTAAACTCCCTTGTTCCAAGCCTGTAACCTAATGGAGGGAGAGAGTGAGCCCTGTCTGGTCAGATGCCTACATCATAGGGTCATAAACAAGAAGAGTTCTGAGCAGACTGGGATGCTCATCAGTGCGAAGACAGCAAGGGACAAGGCATCAAATGAGAGGCAGCATAAGGTGAACTATGATATATGATTTGCTTATTTCTGTTAGGGAAACCATGATTCAGTCTTTCTCAGCTAATCTTTAGGAAATCTGAGCTAACAAACTCCTACAGGTAGTTTTATAGATTCCCAAATTCCTATCAAGGTGCAGATGCTCAGCCAAGACCGATCTGATCAGAAACACCCTTGCGTATCCTTGTCAGAGGGTGCTACACATTACAACGATGCCGTGGAAAATACACCAAAGAATAGGAATGGACTGCCTCCATGCCCCCAGCTGAACGGGAGAAGTGAACTCTTTATATAAATGTCATGCAAAAACTAGTAAGTCCCATAAAAGAAACACAGATAAAACATTGTGAGAATTTGGAAGAAGAATAAATGACTTCTGTCTGGAGAAAGAAGTAGGAAGAATGTTGAGGACAGAGTTTTTATGGCCAATAAAGTGTAGTACAAAGGCTCAAAGCCTAGGCTTTGGGGGAAGGCAGCTTGGATCTGAGTCTGGCTCCTCAGCCTTATTGGCTTTGTGAACTCAGGCAGTTTGCTAAGCTTCTCTGAACCATCATTTCTGAAGTTAGTAAGTGCAGACTGGAACAACACATCCCTCAAGGGTGACATGTAGGAATCTCTCAAGTGAACACGGAGCCTTGCACCTTGATAAACATGCTCAGATGCCGTTAGCTGCCGTCATTATTATAGGGCAGGCCTTCGATGAGCACTGCCTCAAAGGCTAAGGAAGACTCTGGATCGTGGGATGGGGGCAGGGCTGTGGCAGGAAAGCTATGACAAAGCCATGGCGTGAGAGGGTGTGTAATGTCGCTCTTCCCTCATCTCTCCTCTCCACCCTCCTGCCCTGTTAAAGCAAACACGACACTACGGTTGGAATGAGGAGTGCTGCGTGTCCTCACATGACCTCGTGGCAACTTGCTCTTCTTGCATGTGTGAGCGAAGGTGAGGGGCTGAGGGGCAAAAGGCTTAACATCGTCCACTCTTTGTGTTCACAGGCATGCTGGTTTTGAGTGCCACTCCTGTCGTGGCTGTGCAGCTCAATCGACCCATCCCCAAAACACAGACTTTAACATAGACTCTAAGCTTACTGCTTTATCTCTGGGCTTAAATAGGAAACAAGTACTCACTGGCAGTGTCTCCTTTAAACCTAAACATGATGACCCTATTATGTTGGCATCTGACCAGACAGGGCTCACTCTCTCCCTCCATAAGGTTACAGGCTTGGAACAAGGGAGTTTAAAAAGCTAGTCTCGCTCACATCCCAGAATCATGTTCTAGAAGCCTTCCAGTCAAGTGACAGTTTCAAACATTGGGAGGTTCAACGAGGTGACTGTGTCGATGGCCACCAACCGGAAGAGACCCTGATGCTGTGAGGTAGGAGTGCCATGAGTAAATTCAGCCAACATAGATAAGTTAATTGATTCTGAAGGACATGCAAGGTCAAGTTAAGATGGAAATATACCTGCATCATGAACATCTGCACACCTAACCCTGAATTATACCCCACATCTTTAAAATAAAAAATTAAAAACATAAGATGTGAAATATTCAGTCCCTTTCTTTTTCTCTACTTTCCCCTACAACATAGGTCTGGATAATAACAAAAGCAAGGAGAAGTATTTCACAGAGACCTTGAAGGCTTTCAGTTCAATTCAATTTAATCTAATCCAATTCACTTCATGTTTACTGGGTGTGCAATGTGTGTATTTAGGTCAATGCATAGAGTTTTCCTAGGGATACAAAAATGCCTATGATCGTCTCTGACCTTTCAGGTTTTGCAATCTGAATTTGCAGAGACAAGACAACTAAACAGAAAATATTAAAGCACAGCAATAAAGCGCTCAGACTCTGGAGTCAGGCAGTTACTATGTGGCATTATGCAAATCACTTAACCTTTCTGTGCCTCAATTTTTTGAACTATAAAAAGATAACATTGTTTTAACTCATAGAGTCACTCTGAGGATTAACTGAGACAGTATACACAAAGCACTTAGAATAAGGCATGGCATGGAGTATTAATTATTCATTATTGTGACTCTAGTTATTAAGAGGATTCAGTCTTAACACCTCAGCATGGCATACATGGCCATTCTGCAGCCTCAACTCCTGTCCTGCCCCAACAGAAACCCAGGTGCCAGCCACATCAGACCAGCACTGTTACTTTTCTTTCCTTACCCTGAAGCAACATGGTAGCTCGGCAGATCTGGGTTCAAGTCACAGTTCCACCACTGGATAACATATGAACAGAATGAGCACTTACCACACAAGGTGTTTATCTGTCTGACTCCCCAAGTTGACTGTGAGCCCCTCTAAGGCAGAGACTTGGGTGCCCCAGAGTGCCTGATACATGAAATTTGCTTAGTAAATCTCTGTTGAATGAATGAATGAACAAACAAAGGGTAATACTAGTAGGAGGAACATTCTAAAGATGTGAAAGCCTGGGGGTTTGAGAGGACTGTCTGGTTGGTTTGTGTAAGGGAGTTTGAGGACTAACCTGAGAACCTAGCTGTAGGTTTTTGAGGATTGTGGGTGCTGGCTGGGCTGGGTTCAGGAGTCAAAACCGAGGGCAATAGAGAGACAGAAAAGGCTTTCAAACAGGACACATGCAGGAGAAAGATGGTAGAAGCTGGCAATTTGATAGACATGGGGGACAAATGATCATTAACTAATGATAAAGTGAATGATGGTACCAAGAGAAAGTTTATGGAGAAAGATGAAGAGTTGTCTTTATAATAAGTCTAACTTTTTAGCAACTCAGTTCTTTAAAAACTTTTTTTCTGTGTATAAAAATAGCATATTTCTATTTTAGAAAATTTGGAACAGGTAGACAGTACAAAGAAAATTGAAATTACTTGTAATCTGGTCATCCAGAGATCGCTGTTTCTAACATATTGATGATTTTCATTTAATCTTTCTTCATTCAGTACATACACATATATTTAACAACATTGGTATACTATGTCACACATTTACACAATAACTCATTATATAACTGTGCACAATTTACATCGAACACATTTTGATAAATATTCTCATTTTAATAAATGTTCTTCAAGCTCCTACTTTTATTTAATGAGTTATTTATTTAGTCGGAGTCTCTGTTTCCCAGGCTGGAATGCAGTGGCAGGCTCACTACCTAACCCACTCCTACCTGACACAACCTCGACCTGCTAGGCTCAGGGAACCCTTCCACCTCAGGCTTTCAAGTAGCTGGAAATACAGGCATGCACCACCACCCCTGGCTAATTTTTTTGATTTGTTGCAGAGACGTGGTCTTGCCAAATTGCCTAGGCTGGTCTCGAAACCCTGGGCTCAGGCAATCAATCCTCTTGCCACCATCTCCCAAAGTGCTGGGATTATAGGCATCAGCCACTGCACCTGGCCAAATTTCTAATTTTTAATGTCATCATTGAGGAGTCATAATTTTTATAAACAATTCCTTATTATTGTTTATTTGGGTTATCTTCGATTTTTCACCACTGCAAACAATTCTGAAGTGAACATCCTCATATACAGAGGGTGCCAAAAAACATACATGCATTTTAGAAAAGGAAAAAACTGCATTAAAATTGTAATACTCAATATATACTGATAACAAAAGATGAATACAAGTCACATTTCACATTTGACTTCTGCAATTATACATTGCTACCATAATTCAACTTCAAAAGGTAATACATAGCTAACATTTCTCTTAAAATGGGCATACTTTTTTTAGTATGTAAGTCTTTACTGGTCTTTCTAGTTATTTCCTAAAGACAGATCTCTATAGTTGCAATTACTTATTCTTTTATGCATTTAAAGTTCTTAGCATCTGTTACTAAATAACTTTCCCAACAGTAAATGAATGTCTCCCTATAATTTGGCCAGAATTGAGGGCTAACTTTTTTTTCTAAAAAAAAAAAGCCAACTAATTAAGTAGAAATTGTTTCAATCTTATTCATCTTATTTTAGTTTACATTTCTGTAATTACTAAAAATAATGACTTTTTCACATTTTTTAGCCACTTATACTTCTTTGTGAAGAAATATCATGCCCCTTAAACGTCCTTTGTCCATTATTTTATTAAGATGGCAAGGGTCTTAAAATTGATTTGGAAGATGTATTAATATATTAATGCTTTATCATATCTGTGGCAAATATTTGCCTAATTCATGTTTACATTTCATCACATTTTTGATATACAGAAATTGTATACAGTTACACTTATCAATGCAGTTAAGTGTATCCATTTTCTTTTGCAGTTTTTTTCACTGCTTTTATGCCTCAATATCCCCTTCCCAAAGTAAAATTTGCTTGTCATCAATATTTTCTTTTTGATTTTTTTATGGTTTTGCTTTCTGCATTCAACTCAATCAATCTTAAATTTCTTTTAGTGCATGATGTGATTTAGGCTGTCAAACAACAGGAAACAAACCTCTGCAAGTAGCAACTTGCAAGGTATTGAGGCACTGAGCTGTGTTCATTTTTAAAATATAACTGTGGAGACATCGGGCCATCTATGATTTGGAACCAGTAAGAATCTTGCTTGCCTTCTCATTTTCAAGATAATTCCCTCTTCAACAATAAGATTTAATACAGCATGTGACAGGAACTGAGAGCTTTGCTTCCTAACAAAGCAAGTCTCCTGAGAATGGAAATATTAAATACTTGTAGCTTCTTCTCTAATTGCTGAATTCTGGTTATGTTGAACAACAGACATTCATACAGCTACTGAGCCAGGAAAGGTCACTGCAGGTGCCCTGCTGCAGAGGGTAGTGCAGCCTCCTGAGACTAGATATCCTATTGCACATGGGATTCTCTTCCCACCTCACTTTACTCTGAGAGGACGAGAAGAACAACTTGACCCCAAGGACATTTCAGCACTCACCATCGAAGATGAAACAAAATCATAATCATCACAAAGTTACAAAGCTGTGGGATAGTTTTAAAAGTTCCAGGCTACAATAGTGTGACCCTGCATGAGTCATTTAACCCTCTTGGGTGGGAAAAAAAAAAAAAATTGCTTATTTTTAATTAT
This sequence comes from Carlito syrichta, assembly GCF_000164805.1. NCBI lineage: Eukaryota > Metazoa > Chordata > Mammalia > Primates > Tarsiidae > Carlito > Carlito syrichta. The sequence goes on along the minus strand of NW_007246649.1, from coordinate 525,036 downwards.
GGTCAAATATACATAACATAAAATTACCATTTTTGCAATTTTTAAGTATGCAATTCAGTGGCATCAAGCACATTCACACTGTTCGGCAACCATCACCACCACCCAGCCACAGAGCGCTTTTCCTCTTGCAGAACTGAAACTCTGCACCCACTCAACTGTAACTCACCATCCCTTCTCCCCCAGCCCCTGGCAACTACCATTCTACTTTTTGTCTTTATGAATTTGACTACCCTAGGTACCTACTAGAAGCAGAATTATACAGTATTTGCTTTTTTATAACTGGCTGATTTCACTTAACATAATGTTTTTGAGATCCATCCGCGTTGCACCATATATCAGAATCTCCTTCCTTCAAAGCTCGATAATATTCTATTCTATGTATATGGCACATTCTGTTTATCCATTCATGTATGAACAGACACTTGGGTTGCATCCACCTTTTAGTTTTGTCACTAATGTTGCTATATAAACATGGGTGTACCACTACGTCTTCGTATCCCTGCTTTCAATTCTTTTGGACATATACCAAGAAGTGGAATTGCTGGATCATATGGTAGTTCTATTTTTAAGTTTTTGAGGAACCGCCAAACTGTTTTCCACAGCAGCTGCACCATTTTATATTTCCATCAACAACGCACAAGGATTCCGAATTCTCCACATCCTCACCAATACTTCCTCTTTGAGTTTTTTTGGTTGTTGTTGTTGAGTTGGAGTCTCACTCGGTCACCCGGACAGGAGTGCAGTGGCCGCTCCCGGCCACCGCAGCCTCGCCTGCTGGGCTCCGGCGATCCTTCCGCCTCAGCCTTCCCAGTAGCCGGAATTACAGGCATGCGCTACCACGTCCGGCTGATTTTTTGATTTATTGTAGAGATGAGGTCTCGCTGCCCAGGCAGGTCTCGAACCCGCGGGCTTAGGCAATCTACTCACCTCAGCCTCCCAAAGGCGTGGGATTATAGGCTGAGCCACCAAACCCGGCTCCTCTTTGGGTTTTAAGTTATTCGTTGACCTACCCATTCATTCAGGTGCTGGAGACACAGTGAGGAACAAGACAGATTCTGCCTGCCCTCGAGAAGCCTGCAATCTGACAAGGATTAGGTACACTGAACAAAGAGCTATGGTGGGAGGGAGGATACAAGAAGGGGGAGAGGCAGTGAGCCACAGCTTCCAATTGCTTTGTCCTAGAGTCTTCCCAGCACTAGGTTTCATGGACATAGGAAAGTGGCAAAGGCAACCACTGAGTAGATTCAAATAATCCTGCAGCACTAGGTCTTAGGCAGAAACTGGCTGAGCTGAGAGCAGCTCTAACCACGTAGAAAGTCAAAGTTTGCTATGGGCCCCAGGTGGCCTCTTTCTCTTATTTTTCTTGCTTCCTTGGTCCTGAAAGTCTTTGCTTCAGAGCTATGCAGTCCAGAAGGCTAGTCACCAGCCACACGCAGCAACTGAGCACATGAAACATGCCTCATCTGTATGTGGATGTCCTGTTCGTGTACAACACACACCAAATTGCAAAAACTCAGGAAACAAGTTTAATCTCATTAAGAATTTTTATGCTGATTATGTGTTAAAATGATAATATTTTGGATATAGTGGATTAAAGAAAAGGCATGATTAGAATGAATCAGCTGTTTCTTTTTTTTTTTTATTTATGTATTTATTTTTTGAGTCAGAGTTTCATTCTGTCACCCAGGCTGGAGTTCAGCGGCATAATCACAGCTCACAACAGCCTTAACCTCTTGGGCTCAGGCAATCCTTCTACCTCAGCCTCCCAAGTAGCTGGGACTACAGGCATGAGCCACTGCCCTAGGTAATTTTTTTTACTTTTTTTTTTTTTGGTAGAGAAGAGGTCTTGTTATATTGCCCAGGTTGATCTCAAACTCCTGGGCTCAAGGCATCCTCTCACCTTGGCCTCCCAAAGTGATGAGATTACCGGCATGAGACACTGTGCCTGACCTCTTTTTATTATTTTTAATGTGTCTACTGGAATTTAAAATTACATATATGGCTCACATTATATTTCTATTGGGCAGTGCTTCAGGGTTTCTTCCAGCATAGAATATCAGGAAACTTATCCCCATAAGAAATTATCACTTCAATTATGTATTAATTTGTTCTCATAACCACATATCCTATCTATTAAGAAAATAATCCACTGGGCATAGATAATCATCCTAGCACTTTGAGATGCGGAGGAGAGAGGATTGCCTGAGTCCATGGGTTCAAGACCAGCCTGGGCAACATGGTGAGACTCTGTCTCTACAGTAAATCAAAAAATTTTGTCGGGCATGATGGCACACACCTGTAGTTCCAGCTACTTGAAAGGCTGAGGTAGAATGATCACCTGAGTCCAGTAGATCGAGGATGCGGCAGCCAAGAGTATGTCATTGCATTCTAGGCTAGGTATCAGAATGAGACCCTGACTTAAAAAAAAAGAAAAAGAAAAAGAAAGAAAAGAAAACAATCCAGAGGAGTAAATTGATCATCTATATAAATTGCAGCTCATTTACATATATTAATGTCATAAAAAAACTTGACATCATAGGTCTTATATCATTTTAAAACAAATGTTCCTCTCCAGTGCATATACTAAAATAACACACCTGAATATTGCTCTGAAACGCTATTACTACTCCAATATTTAACTCCTATTTTCACTTAATGAGCAACCTAAGGTACTTGGTAAGTTTCAAGGTAAGTTTTTCATATTTGTTTATGTCACTAATGTACATAAAAGTGAATCTAATCCATTCATGTAAACTTTTCAAAATTCTTTTGGCTAAAGGCTTGAAGGCTGCTAGCATAATTAGCATTTCACAGTGGCCATGAGTCTATGATTTTATTGGATAAATTACTTTTTAAAAGTCTTCTAACTTAATTAAATAAATGACTGACTGCTAAAATTAATTTCCAGCAGATGTGGGACAAAGGGCTCTCAGCCAAGAAGAACAAGGGTTCTAATTGGTGTTTTGCTGTTGTTTTTTGTGGCAAAGACAACCGCCTAAATTACTATTATTTTCTTAGCAAATGACATGTATTAAAATTGAGGTCCTAATTTTATTTTTATTTTTATTTTTTTGAGTTGGAGTCTCACTCTGTCACCCAGGCTGGAGTGCAGTGGCATGCTCACAGCCACTCCAGCATCAACCTGCTTGGTTCTGGCAATCCTTCCGCCTCAGTCTTTCAGGTAGCTGGAACTACAGACACGCACTACCATGCCGGATTAATTTTTGATTTATTGTAGAGACAAGGTCTCACCATGTTGCCCAGGCTGGTCTTGAACCCCTGAGCTCAGGCAATCCTCTCACCTCGGCCTCCCAAAGTGCTGGGGTTACAGGCTTGAGCCACCACGCCTGGCCTGAAGTTCTAATTTTAAATGTGCAGAAGTCATAGATATGTAAGTTGAAACATATGCTTCCAGATGACATTCCCTCAACACATAAAGGAAAACAAAGGACTGAGGAAATGAGGTGATCAATTCAGGTAGGACTTAGAAGGAAAACTGCATTTGGACTGTATGCCCAATTTGCATATTTACACTGACGTAATCCTTCTGGTAATTGCACAACTTCTCACTCTTTGTATCACTGCAACTTAGTAGAGAAATTCCGGGGGTGGCGTTCAACTTCTCCATAGAAATGTGTCTGTCTCCTTCAGTTCTCCCTTCTTGCTCTCTTCAGATCACCCTTCCTTTTCTTATTCTATCCACTCCAACACCTCTATAAATTCTTCCAATGACATGCTTTTATAAGGAATACTTTCTATAATGATTCAAATAGCCTGATATCATGGGTTCTAGGTCCATAAATTATTTCTACAGAGCAATCACTCTACACAAGTCTGACTTTCAAGCAAGTAGATGACAAAATAGTAGATTTTCAGTGTGCTCTCCAATGCCTCATTTTACTATGTATGAATCTCTCACTGGAGCTGTTTCCATTTTGGTCCTGGGACACAAAAGGACATTATGAAATGAGTAAAAGAACACATGAGAGGATGGCACAGGGCTGACGAGACCTAGCTCTGATGGCAGAAACTGCATGCAGTAGCTTAAGAAAAAACACAACCCATTAGCTTATTATAAGCTTGAGGAAGGAAGTCTTTGTTATTGTAAAGCTCCATCATTCTTCCAAGAAAATGTGTGTAATACAAATGCTATGGCCGAGTACACAATTGCTAGCAAATCCCTGGACATATTTTGAAACAGTTCAACTCTTCCATGTTTTAAGCTACCTTATTTTTCTAAAATATATATTCTAAGGTCTAGTTATGCCAAGGTAGCTTCTGTTTCTGCTAATTGCCTACCTAATTCCATTCACTGACATTTAACAGAGGCACTTAGAATTCAGTCTATCTCATAGCTTGAAGAAAGGCTTTAGAGAAATCACAATTAACATTAACAGTAGTGACTAAACAGCAAGATTGCCTTGCACACGGAAGGAACTATGCTAAGCCTTCCTGTGCATTTCAATAAAAATGATGTTTATATCTCACTAAACAGGAGAGAGGAAAAGTGCACACATCTCTAAAAACCTAAAAGCCCACTGAATTCAGAGCTGAGAAGGAAGCATGATCTTCCTTTATGAACTGAACCATCAGAAGAGACAGCTATTTACTGGAACACGAAACTGGCAGCATAAACACATGCACACCTTTGTTCTTAGTTTTCAAAATAACACAAATTCACAGCTGCTTCCTCCTACCTGGCACTCAGAAAAGATTCTTAGGATTTTTGCCTACAAGTTCTCTCTGGTTTTCATTTGTGCCAGTGTCAGCTCAGTATGTAAGAGCATTTTTAAGGGTTAGGTTCAGAAGGAACCTTTGCTGGCAATTCGATCAGGAAGTAGCTATGATTTAGTCTTGCCTTCTTAAACCTGTCCTATCGTGAATATGGACTCTAAGCAGTAAGGCGTTCCATGAACACACAAAATTAAGTGCAGGAAAACAGCACTAATTAGACTAGTTGGAGATATGCATGAGTCTGGAAGAGTATAAATTACTAGGATATGAATATTTAAAATATATATACAGTCTCTGCCAGTCTAGGAGAGTACTGGCACCATGAAGACTTTGAAGAAACTGCTTTAGGGCCCAGGTAAGAATGATTGGTAAATATGGAAATAAGCATATTGATTGGAAAAATAATGCTTAGAGTAGTAAGCCTTCGGTGACACTCTGCAAATAGGTTGAGTGAAGGAACAAGACAATTTCGAAGGAATGTAGAAAGAGGCTAGGTACTCAAAAAAGTACAGGACCCAAGTTTGCATCCTCAGTCCCCTTCCTTAGATGGCATTGATTAGTCACTTGAACCATGAACTTCAGATTTCTTATTAGTAAGATACAGATAATATCATCTATATTTTAGCTCAGAGGCTATTCATGAACCTTCAATTATATAACATATATGTGGTGCCTAGCACTTATACACACTCATTATGTTGCTCCTTGAAGCAGGTTTATCTTGTCCAAACTGTTTATTTCTTCCTTTATTATAAATATAGAAATTGGAGACTATGCCCAGATCTCACTTAAAGAATCACCAACTCCAAACTGTGCATGAGTTAGTGAGATTATGTTATCTAATCACTTAATATTTTTTCTTCTAATATATTTATAGTCATGTTTGAAGGCAATATTTAGAAATAACTCACTGCATCCAGACTTTATATCTTCATTCTCGCACCACTATATATACCGTATCCTTAACTTGGAAGCAAACCTAGACTTTCTTGGTGAACAGATTTTCAGAAATAGTCATTATAATACTGAAGATAAACCCTGATACACATGAATATTGATTGAGGTCTTAGAGCTTACGTTCCCATTTAGACAAAGGGTTCCTTCTCATCAAAATAAATTTCATTTCTACAATGATCTGAAAATTCCAGATTTGGTTCTAAACACCTCACATGTGAAACAGAGGCTTCTATAAAAATATTTCATAGTTAAAAATGTTAAAAATGCTAATCTTAGGATACCAGCTTGGTCCTGGTATGATGTCTATCCCCTAATATGACCTGAGGTCAGCAATGAATTTCAAATAGAGAAAAAACAAATCACTGGAAAAGTTTGTTGTTGCCTTTATTTTTTAAAGAAAAACTGTTAAAGAAAAATTAAAAATATGTTTTAATAAATAAACTCAGGCATTATCTACCTAGAACTGGCTCTCATCAATATGCTATAAAGCATTTACAACTATTTACAACCTCTGTGTTGTACAGGAATGCATTTGAAAAGCAGGAAAACAATTTGAGAATAATTTCCAGCCATCTGGGATATATATTTTATATTTATATATATTTTTAATATATATATTTTCATATACATATTTATATATTTTTTTCATATATACATTTTTTTTCTTTGAGTAGGCATCTTACTCTGTCACCCAGGCTGGAGTGTAGTGGCACACTCACAGCCACAGTCTCGACCTGCTGGGCTCAGGTGATGTTTCCACTTCAGCCTTCCAAGTAGCTGGAAAAACAGGCATGCGCCACCACGCCCGGCTAATTTTTTGGTTTATTGTAGAGAAGAGGTCTCGCCATATTGCCCAGGTTGGTCTCGAACCCATGGGCTCAGACAGTCCTCTTGCCTCCACCTCCCAAAGTGCTGGGATTAAAGGCATAAGTCATTGTGCCTGGCTTGGGATATATTTTTAAATATAACTGTACCTTCATATATTGTGTATACACAAATCCATCCATAAAAACACACACATACATACACACACACACACACACACACACACACACAGCTCTCCCTCTTTCAATTCTCTATATTTTTGAAAGGACTATATCTATCTACTTATGTATCTCTATCTCATAAACAGTTATTTAAAAATAGATGTATTTAAATATTGTGCATGTGCACGACTAGGTCTCTTCATAGGCAGAGCATAAAGTTTCAGGGTCAGTTATCACGACATCACGATCCCAAATTCCTCTTCCACTCTGGTCCACACTCGAGGGTAATGCTAGTGCTCTTTATCTGACTTAGATTCAAGTTTCCACTGCATCTCAATTCCATTTGTTATTCAATCTGCAGTCAACTAAACTACACTTAAGCTAAAGGTATGGGTATATTTGGAAATACGTCTTGCCATCAATCATGGTCATGACTGGACACACTATACTTTGAAAACTGTGTCTTAGACTTTGTTTAGCAAAGAAATCTCAATGTCAGCAAGTGATCAAAATGAATTTGGATGTCCCTTATAATATCTTAAACAAATCAAAGAACTATTAAAATGAAATAGACGCTATGTTTAAGAAAACATTTACCAAACAAGCTCGAAATAAATGGCCAGCATCACACAAATTTATCTCAGACACTCCAGTATTAATCAGTCATACAACTTAGCCTTTTCAATGTAGGGTATATGGGACATTTGTTGACATTTCACTAGAAGCTCAGATTTTTGCTTAATCCTTTGAGCAGCAGACCAAGAGCTACGTCTTTGATTAAGTAATGACTGAAAACTATTTAAAAATAGTCAGAGTTGATTCCTAAAATAGGATTTTTCCATTTAACTGGCAACAAAAGGTCCCTATAGATTTGCCTATACTGGCAAGGAAAAAGCGAGTCTATTTCAGAGTTAAAATTTCAACTAGGTTTCCGTTCTGCCAACATCCTGCCTTTCTAGCACACTACTAAACAGAAAAATTGTTAACTCACACAACTATATATCTGTGCAGTAAGACTTAGAACATAATTAACTGACTACCATAAATGCATCTTCAGTTCTATTAATTCTACTAATGAGAAACAACCCAGACTGAGAATCTCAAAACTGAACTAGAAGTTACAGACTCACATTCTTGCTCTATTATGCAATATACACACACTACATAAATGTACATCTATAATATGTAACTTGGATAGATAACTAATGTTGCAAAATCATTAACGTCCTGACATGTATCAGAGGATACCAAGCAATTAAATAAAAAGACAAGAAAGTGCAGGAAATGTCTTACAACCTTTTATGTCATCAATTAAGAATGTCACTCTTTCAATCTAATTTTCTTAAAAGCCTTTTTTGACCCAATGGCTATTCCTGATAACATTCATTTTTCCCCCTCCCCTTTAACAGAAGCCTGTAACATCTTCTGTGATTATCATCAATTTCTTCTCTAGTACTTCACAGAAAAGTTTTTTATTCAATTTGCCTTTATTTTTCTTTTTTCCCAATTAAAGTCATCATTTGTCTGCTTGTGAACAATGCTAACTGCCTCTGTCCCACTTTTATCCTCATCAAACTACCGGTGGATTTTCTAGTTGAGACTTTCCTCATCCTTGAGTCTCCCTCCTGGAATTTTCTCAATGGCACTACCCGTACCAAGATTTCCCACTAATCTTTCCAACTTCACATTAAAGGCAGGTCATTTATAAACTTAAATTCATTAGTGGGCTCATATTTCAGATCACAAAGGAACCTAGTGGTCTAAAGATGAAATGCGGTACCAGAAGAAACCACTCTGCTGAATTATCCTACAAGGGAATCATGATGCAAAGTAAGCAGAACCCACCACAAAATATCCTACCTGGAATGCAGACGGAGCATCCGTTTCAAAAACTTCTTGGGGAACTCCAGGTTGTAGGACTGCAGGGAACACTAAAAGATGTTCTGAACCCTCTGACTTTCCTTGCAAGTTTAGTGTAGACATAGCCTTAAAAACTTTGTTTCCTCTTGCTTGTGTGAATTTAAAAAAGAAAAGAAAAAAATAGATTCCACCGTTGGTCTACTGACTGCCTTTTATTGATTACCTACACTCTATCATCCAACCTACGTTTCTAGGTCCCCCAATTCTACTACTGTTCAGCCCAGATCTCTTCATCCAGTGGAATCTTGCCTCTCTGTTATCTCTTCAGTATCTTCTAAGAGGCAGTTCATCAGCAATTCAAATGTAACTTGACCAAGATTGTTGTCTACAACTTACCGGGACTTTCCCCCAGAGGCTCCTAGGTCTTGTCATCTGACTCTTGCCTTTCTGGCGACTTTATCTTACTCCACTCTCATTGATTTGCCCCTCTGGCCACAGAGCCTCAACACTGATGTATTTTCATGGAAGGTTCCATGACATTCTTAAGTAACTTGCCATTCTTCTGAAACCTATACAAAAGAGAAGGGTCCCACTTTTCTGACTCCTTAGGGTGGCATTAGCTCCATAGGGACACAAAATCAGTGAAATTCTACATTTAACTGGCAGGTTGAAATGACTTTTTTATTCTTTGATTTATTATACATGTCATAATTATCTAATAACCTTGAACAGGAGAAAGAACACTTGACCCTGCAATAGAAATAAGGTACTATGTGCCTTCTGTTTTACATTTGATAATTTATAAATTTAACTGATGCTATCAAGTAAAATTGTACTGTACAATGTTTAAATCCCTGGCAAGTATATTCCAAAGTGACACCTACAAAGGACAGTAAACACAGAGTTCTAGCACTTCAAGGAGTAGCTCCAGCAGGAGCAAAACACAATATGCACAAAATTTGGACACAATGGACTTTGACAATCCAAACATGCCTATTCTTATTTATATTTAAAGAGAAGTCTTATAAAGACAATATAGCATTCCAGGAAGGTTTTGAGAAAGAAATGAAACCTTTTTGTGCATGTGCGAACCCAGGTCAGAAGTGGGGTGGCAATTAAAGAAAAAAGAAGTTAATGACTAAATGATAGAAACCTGATTCTTACTTCCCGAATTGTGAATTCACTTCGAACTTGTCATAAGAACTTTATAGTCTTTGCTCCTTTATGTCCTTGAAGAAATTCTAAGTGTGGTAAGGATCTTAGAATTCATTTATTCTGGCCCTCTTGTCTTATAAGCAAGAAAACAAACACATCAGGCAACTCCCTCACCAAGACCACAAAGCTAGACAGGAGTCACAATGTGGGTAGAATTCAGGGCTTCTACCTGCTTCCAGTGTTTCCTCTATTGCCAAACCTGGCTGTGTTCTGGGGTCACCTCCTTTCCTTATCTCAGTTGGGACATTTCTGCTCTCACTCTCTATTCCAGGGTTGAGTTAGTGAGGTCCTTGTCTTTGAAACTTTCTTTTTTTTTTTTTAATGTCTAGATCTGGCTCCTTTTCCTGACTCATGAAAAAGGTGGATGTCATACTCAGATACCTGATGTGGCTTAGAAAGAGGCAATCTGATGCCTTCTAGTTTATTCCAAAGTTTTGCATATGTGGAGGGTTCTGTAGGTTAGGTGTTGTTATTGTTGTCCTCATTTTTTTTTTTTCATGCCAACTTCCTGAGCTCTTTAAACCAGCCATTTTCTATAATCTGCACATATCCCTGTAACCCCCATCTGGGGACTTCTACTCAGAATACAAGTTGGGAAGATCATCTTCTTAATCATTTTGATCATATTTTACACAAAATATTCTGGATTGATTAGCCATCATTGTTCCTTGATCCCAACCTGGAAACTTCAGTGCACAAGTTAATCTCCTTATTCTCACCGATGCTCTCTCCCTTTCCTTTTCAACATGATCATTACAGGGCTGAGGAGGGTCACTTAGAATAGGTTGATTTCCTACTTGTTTTCCCAGATGGAACTGCTGAGCTTCCAGCTGTATCTTTACCACCTAATCAGTTTCCATGTCATTCAGTCATTTGAATTTTTTATCATAAGCTTCCCCTTTTGCATCCAACTGACTTTCTCATTTTCAGTTTCAGTGCATTGCATTTATTTCTCACTTATTAATCAACACTCATTTGACTCAAAGTCATACTCCTTCCCAAAGCTTCTCTTCCAATTCCTTTCCATTGTTCACATCCTACAGTTATATTTGGATCAAGTCTCTGCTTTGCTGGTAATGTTGGCCTTTTCGGTAGAAGTTTACTTTTCACTTGCTTGCTTCGGCACTCCTTACACATTTTATTTAAGATAAACACATTCTCAGTCTCTGTAGTGAGGGAAATAACTTCTAAGCCATTCCTACAGGAGTAGAAAGTATGTGAATAGAGGTATGTTGATGGCTAGAACAAGACCTCAGCTCAGACAGGGTCCTGCTGTACAGAACTGGGCTGGACGTGGCTATGTGGGCTTCCTGGTCTAACTCCCCACTGTTCCAGCTTGTGTGATACATCCCTTGGGTTCATATGTGCTTGCTGTGGTAATAATCTCACAGGGGAGCCCTAATCGTGCCTTCCCAACCCTGGCATAACTGACAACTCCTTCTATTGAGCCACCAGAGAAACATGTTTGTGATTCCATTATTGTGCTCCTAACACTTGTAACCACATATGTTTCCTCTGTCCAGCCATGAGCTCCTTGAGCGTCAGATTCATATCTGAATGCCCATAGTTGGGACTTATCAACTGATGCACAAATGAGACTTGTACTTGTACTGCTTCCCTGAAAGGATTCCTTGACTCCCAACCCCAGGCCTCAATGCACAGCTGCCATTTTGTAATGGTGACTTTGTTGGTAAATACAAGTGTGACAAATTATTTAGAAATCAGTACAGTCCGGGGCTTAATTTTCATGAGTGAAACGTACTTTAGAGGACTTGTGCCATACATCCAATACAATCTGAGAATATTTGGAGTATTACATAAGTGTAGCAGTTGGCTTGGAAAGGGGTAGAAAGGAAATCTGTAAACTAAAACTACTTCTATTTCCAGTAGGCAGGCCAGTCAACTGTAGGCATATGCTTGGCATATGGGTCAGCACTGAGACAACCCCAGCTGTCAGCTGCAGTTCTGGGTGACCAGCCTTACCTCTATCATGATCCTAGACCTTCCATTACAGCGGGCCTGTTAAAGAAAAACAAGACTAGGGAAAGGAAGGAAAAGCCAGGAGTTAGGCAGCTTGGCCGAGGGGGAAATCTAAAATGAATGTCAACATCTGGGCTTCGTCTCAATTGACGAAACAGCACATATTTAAGAAAAGCTCATTTTCACTGCCCTCAACTGCCCATCTCAGCACATCCTCCCCCCATCACTAAATTGTCACTCGTCTTTTCTGCATCACTGTCTTCTATTCGTCTGTCTAGGCATTTGATGTGCCCACTTCACTCTTGGAATACTGGAGGCCACCTTCTCATCCCTAGTCCAGTATCTAATCTGGGTTCTCAGGGAACGTTCGTTGCATAAATGAAGGCTGAGAAGGCACCAGAACAATAGCAAACACTTAGAGAACACTTCCTGTGCGCCAGACTTCATACATATTAACTCATTTAAACCTCATTAACATAGTGCTCTTTCTCTCATTTTATGAATGAGGAAGCTGAGGCACAGACAGATTAAATAACTCTAGCTCAAATAACCTAAACATTCTGGTTCTGGAGTGTGTGTTCCTATGTTGTATCTCTGTTTTGCATATTTTAAGTAAAAATGATACATTTTTAAAGCAAAATGGTCCCACCCTCCAACAAAAGGAAATAAATGGTCCACTATGGAAGGTAAAGAAAACAACACACATACTAAAAATAACAGGGCTCTACAGAATTCCTATAACAATCTATAGTTCCTATAACAATCTATAGTTCTACAGAATTCCTATAACAATCCCTAGTCCAGTTGCATTCTCTGCTGCTCGGAAGAACCAGTAGACTTGTTCTGTGGTGTGCCTTTTTATCAGATTTTATTTTTAATTTTTATTGTGAGAACTCTAAATTTTGAAATATGCTTTAAAATGTTTAAATATTTAAATTATTTGCATTGTCATGGATTTGCATCTATCTCAGCAGTGGCTAGGAAAATATAGCTGTAAATATAGCTTTGAAATATTACGCATACTTATGCCTACAGTGTAAAATATCAAAAGTTTATGTTTAATGTCCTATTTTTGGAGGACTATATAAGTACATTCATATATCTGCCTGAATATAGTTACTTTAAATTAATGCATGATTCCCCGAGGGATACTATTTTTCCTAAACTTAAAGAAATGCATTATCTCTTTTATCACAGTATCTAAAGTGTAATTGGAAAAATATTATCATTTCCATATTTCAAAAAATTAATAAATAAAGTGATGGCTCTCAAACTTCTTTAGCTAAGATAAAATATATATTACATCACATTTTAGTAGCTACATAGGTATAAAGATATTTACATGTATGCATTTATTTTTTGCAAAATATTTAAACTTATAACACATGATACATTTTGATATTTTTAGTATATTCTATTTAATTGTTTTAACGTAGCTGGCCTTGATTCACTAAATTGAGTTTCTGATCCATTGATGAATCATTAATGGTTCAGGATCTGTTTTTCAAGACTGAAGAAGTAGACACCAGAATTCACAAATTTCTCTCTTTGATCCTGGAAATTGTGGGTCACTCTCTTACAGGTGAACCATGAGTAAGAGAAACTTTCTGGTCATAAGGAAGGTCAGCATATTAAAAACTGTGGCCTCAGATAACCAAAAAGGAACCACATCAGTGTGGGGTGCACCTACCCCATTTTCCAGGACAACCACCTTTTGATTAATTACTTTGGAAATTACTCATTTAAACTTGGCTTTGCAGAGTTAGTCCTTGGTCCAGTTATTGCTGCCAGATTTCCTGTTTATACTGAACTCAGCATGTTAGGTTATTGCCCCCAATGAAAAATACTTTAGAAAAGGAAAGAAGGTGAATCCAAGCAAGAAACCACATTCCTGGTACCATTTCATGGTGTGCTTCAGCAAAGAATTCGTGAACACAAACTGAATGCAGGTGAAATCTGGGAACCTGTTGCAGATGCTAAAGTGACCAAAATCATCTTACAGCAAACAGTCCACAAGGTGTAACCCTTGGTGCGATTAGTCTGCAGTGGCTTCTCCTGGTAGTCACTGCCACTTGGGATACCTGTCAGTCACAGAGATTTCAAGATGCACATCTTCTATATTCCTGAACTAAGAACCAGAGGTAAAGTAGTCTTGAGGGTGCACTGATAGGCATTCACTCCTTGAGAAATTATATTTTTGCCCCAAACACATGCATATGGATATCTGCTTCAATTAAATTGGCTACTACAGGCACACTTATTTTCTTAATTTTACAGTTAAGAAAAGCCACAGTCAGTAAGAAATTTTTCTTGGAAAGGGGAAGGAGGCATCAGGATGGGTTAGTTTCCCTCTGTTCCTCCCTTTTTTCTTCCCTCTCTCTCCCTCTCTTTCACTCCTCTTCACACCACTCCTAGGAGGATTACAGACAAACCTTTTTGTTGATCATACAGTTTTTTATAAAGAGGTCACCCATTTATATACAGTCTACTCGGCTTCACCTAAGATGGAGTGGATCTTCTCGGCTGACGCCAAACAGCCTTTTCTAAATCACCACAGGGTCGAGTACACAGTGTAGGGTGGTTTAGGGATGTCTACCCTCGGGTCACGCACTTCAGCCATTAAAACCAAGCATGGGTATGAAGAGGCATCAAGATCTAGTCATTCCTGTCAAATCAGTATGTATCTAACCCATCATCTAACTCTCTATGCTACCCCAGAGAGTTGCAGAACTTGATTTTCTTTATGTCTAACAAACTCATTCCTATTTAAGCTGATTCCTGAGATCATGAAACAGCTTTGAACCGCATGCAATTGAGTACTTAATGTTACATAGTCTTGTTTGCTCATTAACTGTTTTGTTTTTTTTTTTTGGAGTTAGAGTCTCACTCCATCACCTAGGCTGGAGTGCAGTGGCACACTCCCAGCCACCGCAGCCTCGACCTGCTAGGCTCTGACGATCCTTCTGCCTCAGCCTTCCAAGTAGGTGGAACTACAGGTGCGCACTGCCACACCCGGCTAGTTTTTTATTTATTGTAAAGACACTAATTGTTTATTGCATGTTCACCTTCTGTCTTCGATGGCCTCGAGCTATTCGTGGGCTGGAGTTGTGTTTTCATGCCTCCCTTAGGCAAGGACATAGGCATGACTCCAAGACCCTCACTAGCTGATTTCTGGGCCTCTTTGGTATGTGCCAGTGCAGAAGTAAGTGAACTCTAGAATGGGACCAGGTTCTAAGAGTATGCAGCTTTGAAGGAAACTTACATTCTTCCAGAATTATGTACCAGCATAAATGGTGTCTTTGATCCAATTACAAAATCTTAAAAAGCCTTGTCTGTAATACTGTAATATCAAGTTCAAGCACCAGGCTACAGTCTGCTTGGGGGAGAGTGCCTGGTAAAGATTATTTTTAAGGTACTATAAGGCTATAGGATTTAAAAATTAATTTTAGTAAATGGTATGTTATTTTGCAGCAGTTAATTTCTAAATACCTTTGAACTGGATATCGGTCTAAATACAAAACCAACTTTACAGTACTGTAAGGTCTTATCATCATTATGTTTTAGGACACATTTTCATTCACTGAAAATCACAAGTCTCTTCCCTTCAGATATTTAGGGTTGAAGTATCCACTTGTCATATGGATTCAAAATATGTTTCTGTGGGCTGAAAAGTTACTATGCAAGCACAGAAAAACCTCTCCTATGCTTTATGTCCCCAAACACAATTAACTAATTTAAGAGTAGAAGATATCTCACATGGTAAATTCTGGAAATCATTTCATTTTATTTTTCTGACACTCAAACTTAAATTTTCTTCACTAAGAAGACAATGAACCAAACAAATAGAGCACCTGTGGGGTAGAAAAAATAACTCCCATGTTTTTTCTAGTGCCTGGATTTGAATGTCATATTTCTCATCAGAGAGCCATAGGCAGGGCCATTTTGGGCTGGAATGAAAAATTAGTGAGAAGAGATTATTTCCTGGGTAAAGTCCAGTCACCTCATTTCCTAAAGTATCATTAATCTTTCTCTTTTTTCCCCATCAAGACATAAAATGCGGATGCCTTTCAGTTGAATGATACAAGTTTCCAGGTAATCAAATTAGAAATCAGAAACACAACACATGGTGTGATGTTGTAAGTCAGCATGGTCTAGCTGATTGCGGCATCTTCCTTGGGTAATTTTCAGAAACATTAGGATGCCACTTAAACACCCCCACCCCCCCCAAAAAAATCATTCTCTGAGCTTCATTTCTCCCTCATTGCAGATCTCATTAAGACATTCTAATCAGAAGTTACATGTGATAAAATTATCATCCCCATCACTGCAGACAGCATTCTCTAACTGCTCTTTCCTGGCTAACAGTCATGACACCAGAGGAGTCAGGTCACTCTTGCTCTGGGCATAGCTCTTGCTGATTGATTTTTCACTTCATCTAAATGGCTGATCTAAATTGCCCAGGCTCCCACCTGGACCAGCTAAGTGGCACTGTGATGAGTCTCACATTTTCAAACTCAGAGTCTCATGGTTTTCCATTCAGTCTCCAAAGGGAAAAAGAATCCTGCCCTCCTGGGCAAGCTATAACCTGGCGGTGGGTCCATGAGGTATGGCAGCTTCTTACAAGTGTTGGTGAGATTTTTAATCAGATATTTAAACGAACTTCTCTGCACACGGTAGTGGTATGCAGAAAGAGTTTTTCCTCCAGACCAACCTACAAAGGATGAAACTGCTTTATCATTGGAATTTATGTTGTTGCTGATTTCAACTTTTTTTGAATGACATTTGTTTTTGTTTTTGTTTTGAGTTGGAGTCTCACTCTGTCGCCCAGACTGGAGTGTAGTGGCCGCTCCCAGCCACCGCAGCCTCGACCTGCTGGGCTCCGGCGATCCTTCCACCTCAGCCTTCCGAGTAGCCGGAATTACAGGCGCGTGCTACCACACCCGGCTAATTTTTTGATTTATTGTAGAGATGAGGTCTCACCTGCCCAGGCGGTTCTCGAACCCGTGGGCTCAGGCAATCCACTCACCTCAGCCTCCCAAAGGCGCGGGATTACAGGCTGAGCCACTGAGCCCAGCTGACATTTGTTTTAAAAACACTCACACAAGGCACTTGAAAGCATTCATGAGAGTTACAAAACAACTTAAAAATAATAAAGCCAAGGCCTTCACGCTCCCTCTTCCATCACTGTCCCAGGCTGAGAGATCAAACTGCTTCAAATAAGAGATAAACTAGTTATGCGCTTCTGGCTTTATGTACATAAGAAGAGCCTACTATGTGTTAAACACAGTTCTGAGCACTTTACATACTCTCATTTGCCCTGCGAAGTAGGCATTATAAGCTCCATTTGACAGACAAGAAAACAAAGCACCTACTACTAGCCGCATCCTGGTCAGGGTGCTGGGGTTGAGAGATTAGTGAGATTAAGCATAGGAGCAAAGGCCTGTGGTTGTTTGACCCACATCCTACAGCTCTGCAGTGAGTTCCTTCCTGTATTTGCTGTTCACCTGACCTGATCCATTTAAGGCCAAATTCTAGAGAAGGATGGACCATCAGGAACTAGCCTACATTTGTCCACAGTGCTGCACCCATATTGTGCAGCTGCCTTCAAAGCTAGACCTCAAAACAAATGCTTGTGCAGATGGCCACTGTCTGGAGGGTGTGCCTCTTCTTACCTGCTCTCAAAGTCGGATCCAACTGGACAAAGGTTTTGCACAGCAAACCTCAGGGCAGCTCCATTGTGAATTGAGGGAGGTGGGTGGAAGTGTTATTTTGATAAACACCAGGGAAAGTGAACTTATACACTGTTGGACAGTGTGTAATTAAATGGACTGATAATTAAATAGAAAAACAAAATTTTAGCTCTATGGACAAACCTAAAAAGAAAGGGATGAGTTATAATTATCCTGTGAACTTGATCAGTAGAGAAAAGCAACTAAATGTTTCTGTCCAGAATGGTTTGAAGACCTAAACTATCTGGTTTAAACTTACAGAGGAATCAATTTTGTTGAACAATTGTTGAATTGCCCGGTGACTGACATTCACAGAGGAAAAAAGCCAAAAAGATTATGAATTACTCTAGTCTGGAACTGAAAAAATATATAAGTAAATGCTGCTCTAAGGCAAGAGTAGATGCTGCCGTAGTAACCAGACTTTTCTACATAACTGAAACATGTTTTCATCTAATCAAGTAGCATCTCATTATTTATTTACAGCCACTGCCACCACTACAACACCAAAGGCTTGAGCAAGCAAACTGTAGATGTTTTGTTTCCTACAGGCTACAATGTATCCACTTATAATGCTGAAAGAATATTATGAAATACATATTGTAAATGATGTAGTAAAATATGGGGAGATTGTCTCCATTCCATGAAAACATTAATTTTTGTTCAAATTGTTAAGCACTTATCAGGAAAGATTATTTTTGTGGGTATACACACACACACCATGTCCTCAAGTCTTTAGTGTGTGGCCAATTCCTTAAATCTGGGAGACACATAACTTGAGATATATGCCTAACTCTCTCTTTATTTACTAAAAAGTTATACACACATTAGAAGAGATGAGAGTTCCTCAAAACTACTGTTTTATTTCCCTTTAAGCTCTCATTAATTGCATTTGTGTCATTCATGTTATTTACAATTATACAATATACATTGAGCTGAGATTTTTGGACAAGATCCAATTAGTTGTCTGATTTCAAGGACTGCGTGTAAAAGGCCTTTTGCACATACAGTTGCAAAAAAGCCCAAAATTTAAAAATGGTAAGGCATATCTTTAAAATTCACCAATTTCATGATAGAAGTTATTCTTTAACTTAAACCCATTTTGAGAATTAAAACCAGTGTTATTATCCTGAATCAAACATTATCTTAACACTCTCAATATTACTCAAAGTGTAGCATTTTTAAGTGCTCTTTATAGCATGAGGCAGGTGTGGAACCACCTTGGTAACTGTAGGAAGTAGCTGTACAATAGAAGACAAAGTATTCGAAGAGGAAAAACATCCATAAAAATCAGAGAGAACAAGAAAGAAACACACATCTGGGGTAACTTAGCTTAATGGACAAATGGTCTCACATGCATAGGTTTACAGCCCCAGAGGACACATCACCACTTCCACACAGATGGCCCAGGCCATCCAGAAAAGAGAAAGTTTCCTGCAGCACCGTCTGCTTCAGAAGCCAAAGAAGTGTGACTTCCTTTCAAAGAGATTCCCAACAAAGCAGGAGCTTAAGGCATCTGAAAAACTAATCTATTTGGAGCACGTTCCTCTACAACAATGGATAAGTAAGACTTTATGGTACTTGTGAAGTAGTACATGACTAAAAAAAAAAAGTAGCATGAGGGGGGACCCCCCAAAACCCAGAAATTATTTTTAAAAACTGTGTATTTCTTCTTATATGTTTAAACTTCAGTCACCTTCAAAGTACTCTCTGTTTGATGCAATACACTTATCGAGATGCTTTTTCCACTGCTCAAAACAGTTTTGAACTTATCAATTTTGATGCCCCTTAGTGCTTCTGTCATTTTTTGTTTCACCTCTTCCACTATGAGAACTTTTTCCCTATGAGGACTTTTCCCTATGAGGACTTTTTTCATCCAAGGAAACAAAAAAAAAAGTTGGTCGGCACGAGACTGGGTGAATAGGGAGGATGGGGAATAAGGGTCATGCCATTTTTGGTCAAAAACTGCTGAACACTCAATGTGGTGTGGGCAGGTGTGTTGCCATGGTAGAAGAACTAGTCACCCGTTTGCCACAACTCAGGACATTTCTTCCACAGTGCAGCCTCTCACAACAATGCTAGCTGGTACACTGATGTGGATGGGTTCCTAGAACACTTACTCAGCATGGGAAGCCTGTATTATACAAGGCCCACCCTCCAAAAGATAATTCCAGGTTTTGGAGGGTCTTTTCTCACATGTCTTTAAAAAAAAAAAGGAAGCATAAACTCTCCAAACAAAATACACTAAGCTACTGTTGATGCCAAAGAAAGCACACTATTTATAAACAGAAGAGTCTATTTGGCACGTAAGCAGTGATGCTTTAGAACCGACTGCAGGATAATTAAATTAACATTAGTCATTCGTCACTTTATTTGGCTCTGGTTGGCTAATCCTCAATGAAGACCTCCTCCTTTCAGCAAAGTACATCTTCTAATTGTTCAGCAATTTAATGTGTGTTTTAATTTAATGTGTGTTCAGGTAAAACAGAGACTACCCTGCAAAGTCTTGAAAATAAGTAAATCCATCCACAAAAATCCTGAAACTCCACTCAAGTCCACAGATTAAAAAAGCAGACCTGGTAGGTCAAAAGATTAGCGGAAGAGAATTTAGTCAAC
The DNA here is from genome assembly GCF_000164805.1 of Carlito syrichta. NCBI lineage: Eukaryota > Metazoa > Chordata > Mammalia > Primates > Tarsiidae > Carlito > Carlito syrichta. The sequence goes on along the minus strand of NW_007246649.1, from coordinate 504,962 downwards.
CAAACAGATAAAAAGGAAGGGGTAATTTATAATTATCCTGTGAACTTGACTAAAATAAAAGCTACTTAGTGTCTCCCTTTTAAAATAAGTTGCGCCTTCTCTGCAATACTGATATTAAGACTATAAAACTTCCAAAGCTAAAAACTTCATATTTTTATTTATTTTTCTTGTATGTATATTGGGTCAATTCATTCCAGACAGCGTGCAACACAAAAGAACAATCCTCAAGCTCTGAAAACCTCATCGTATGAGACACAGGACTTGTCTGCCACTTGATTTCCTTTGGATTTGTATTATTTCTGACTAGACATTTTTAAATAGGAGATTCTCTTTAGTTTATTTATGCCATTCAAGCACCCACTGTTTGTATAGAAACAATATCAACACTCTCAAAAAATTTCCATCCTGAGTGGAAAAACAAATAGATGCAATGAATTCTCACCGCCTTTATTATCTGAAAGAACACGTGTTTTTAAAATGACTGTTTGTCGGGTGTATTGTAGAATAATGAAGGTGTATTTGGACCTATAGCTATTCAAAACTACAGCCAAAGTTGTAGGAATGTATGCCCGGTAGAGTCGAAATAAAAAAGATCTGTTGATGAGAGTTAGACGGCAGCCCAGTCTGACTGCTCGCTGGCCAGTTCAGCATTTTCCTGCAGGCCTCAGACCATCATCAGAGGGACAGTGTCACCTCCCTGCTGTTCAGCCTCACCAGAGTGGCCTCCCACTAATTTTGTGATGACTCAGACTCACTGGGTACTGAAGAAGTTGAAAGGCTGGGTTTAAAACATTTTACCTTCCCCTGGTATCTAAACTTGGGGCCTGAAGATACCACCCCAAACTTCCTACCTTCCAGGAGAATCCCCCCAAAAACTTGCTCAGAGCAAAGAGAGGCTATTTTAAAGAGAAGATGTGGAACAGTATTTCTTTTTTTCTTTTTTTTTTTTTTAATAATTAATCAGTATTTTTATTATAGTTCTG
>NW_007246649.1:487743-503080 GCF_000164805.1 Carlito syrichta | reverse complement strand
GATTTCCTTCCTTTTCTAAGGTTCTTATGGTTTGAGGTTTTACATTTAGGTCTCTGATCCATTTGGAGTTAACCTTTGTGCATGGGGATAGATAGGGGTCCTGTTTCAATCTTCTGCATGTGGTCAACCAGTTTTCCCAGCACCATTTACTGAATAGGTTCTCTTCTCCCCACTGGCAGGTGGTGGGGGCTTTGTCGAAGATGAGTTGGTTGAGGAATTGAGGTTTTGCTTCTGGAATCTCAATTCTGTTCCATTGATCTATATACCGGAACAGTATTTCTTAAACACTTTTTAGTCATAGATTCCCTTGAGAATCTATGATACAGACTCTCTTCAGAAGAAAGGAAAGATGGAAGGAAGGAGGGGAAAAAAGAGGGAGGGAGGGAAAGAAATTAAGAGAAAGAAAAAAGGGGAAAAAAAGGAAAGAACAAAAAGAACACACACAAAATTTTGCCCATTTTCCACAAAGATGTCAAGGGAGAAGCCCCTGGTGTCCTGAATCTCAACCAGGACCCAGATAAATGAATAGTGCTGCAGTCATGTTCCCCAGGCTCTTGTTAGCTTCGAATTGTGTTTCTTGTTTCCTAGTGAGGGTCCAACTGGCCTCGGCCCCTCGCTGGGTCAGTGGGCCTGGGGCTCTCTGTTGGGTGGTCAGTAAGAGGCGAGCTGGGCTCCAGCTCTCTCTGCCTCCTCATCAGCAGTCTTCAGCACTCAACCCTGGCTGAAAACTCAGGAGGCTGTGCCAGCTTTGACTGTCTTCTACTAAATGGGGGTCATTCACATATCATTTCTTTTCAGTACGCCCAGTATTCCTTTCCGTTGCTAAGAATATGATTCCACGAGAAATCAAGTTGCACAGTTTTAGGGGGAAAAAAATGAAAAGTTACATATTATAGTGCATTTGTGTCCAACTAACGTTTCTGATAAATACCTCAACTGTTTAACAAACATCAAGGAGGAACTGAAAACACCAAAAAGGCACTCATCCAATTTGCACCAGCCTGTAAGTGCTGGCAAGCAGCAGTGTCTGGGAAGGCTTTTAATGTTATTGATAGCTTATTCAAATAGGCTGGAGCAGTCCCACAGGGGCTGAATTACCACTGCCACTGAGGAACCAGCCACTTACAGAGCAAAGCTGGGCAGTGCATGCTCAGAAATAAGTGCTTTCCATCGCCTGGATCAAAACAGTCCTTCTTAGCATCTATGATGTCACCAGAAGGCAATAACCCTTTCCAAGAGCACCCTGGAAGCCAAAGTGCACAGTGACTTTCTTAAAGGAAACCTGAGTGGTTGTGATGGTCACAGAACAAGCCCTGGTCTTAAAGTTAGCTCTTTCAGATACATCCTATGTCCTCACTGAGAGGACCAAAAGGTCAGGGGAATAGAAAAAGGCTTAGGACAAAAGTAAAGGACCGGGTAGGAGAGAAACAGAAACATGAAGAAGAGTGAATGTGGCAACTGAGACTAGGAGACTGAGCTGCTGGGGGGAGGGGGGGAAGAGGGGTAGCTTGTGAATTCAAGGCTCAGTGCTCTGCAATGAGAAAGGTAAGAGAGTAAACAACTTGAGGCTAGAGAATGATGACTTGGATTGATTAAAAAATGCATATATATGGGCCAGACACAGTTGCTCATGCTTATAATCCCAGCACTTTAGGAGGCCAAGGCAGGAGGACTGCTTGTGCCCAGGAGTTTGAGGCTGCATTGAGCCATGATCATGCCACTGTACTCCAGCCTAGGTGACGGAGTGAGACTACGACTCAAAAAAAAAGCATATATATGCACATTATAATATATAATGCAATACACACGTATGTTTTTATTTGTTTCTGTTTTTGCAGGAGGTTGGGGTTAAGATTAAGGAAAGAGCAGGTCAAGATAGTGAAAAAGAGATAAAACATCAGTTAGTTGAAACATGTCTGAAGAGCTGTGATGCGCTTTTGATACAAGAGGGGACCTCCTCCCCTCAAAAAAAAACCAGAATTATCTTTTGGAGGGCAGGCCCCTTGTAGTACAGGTTTCCCCTGCGAGGTAAGTGTTCTGGGAACCACCGGTATCAGTGTACCAGTTAACGTTGGTGTGAGAGGTTGTGTCCGGCTTCAGTGAATTATTTTGGGAGATTCTTTCAACACGTTTGCCCATTTCACGATGGGTGAATTACTAATGTACCTGCCCTAAGTGTTTAGTAGTTTTTAACTCCCACCCTCTCTATTTCAGCTGCTCTCTCCCTAAGGGACTTTTTTGATTTTCCTCGATGAAAAAGAGTAAACAATGGGAAACATTTTGCCAATGTGGAAGAGGTAAAACACAAAAAAGGCAGAAGTACTAGAAGACATCAACATTGAGTTCAAAAACTATTTGAGCAGTGAAAAAGCATCTCATAGGTATATTGCATCAGAGAGTACTTTGAAGGTGATTGAAGTTTAAACATATAAGAATAAATACAATTTTTAATAAATAAATTCTGGGTTTTTTTGTGCCCCCCCCCCCGCCCATGTGTTCTTGGGTAAAACATTTGGCTCAAGAACCTAGAAGGATGTGCTTTGTTACTCTCCACACACAGTGCAGTCATGCGGATTTCAGAGACAAACACACTCAAGACAGGCTAGTCTGTGCGTCTCTCTGGCAACCAGATTTTGGCTACCTCACTGCTCATTAGGCTCAGAATCAGGAGCCAATCAGGGGGAAATTAAAGGCCGACAAACTCAAATCGGTTCATTTGAACAGCTCCAGCAAAAAGACTGATGGCGAGATTTAAACTATCATGAAGTTTGGTTATTATACATAGGTTTCAATTATCTTTGGCATCTTGGCTCCCAGGAGAGGCGCTAATTGAGAGCCAGCTGTAGAAATGGAAATTATAAGATGAGGGGGGTGTCAGTTTTCTGTGTGGCAGTTTGTATCGGCAGATGGGCCTGTTTTTAAGAGGCCAGTTGGCAGGGATATGCGTCTCCTGACATTCATCTATCAGAAGATGCAAAGCAGAAAAAGCTCATTTGCACATGCATGTCAGAACCACCAGAACAACTCTGAGAGCCCTTGTAGACCATGGAAACAGCGCAAGACTCATGATGATAAGAACACCAGGCAGAAGTAGGAGGCCAGATGTTGACTCTCACTGAGTAGGTGAAACCAAGCTCTGGCGACCTAAAAACTCCACGAGGCAAGGAGTACATCTTATATGGTGATGGACGAAATCTTTAGCCTTGGGGTTGAGTAGGGGCTTACCTAGTGTCTCAAAACATAGCCATCAAGCTCTGATGATTTCAGTCTGTCTAAAAGTCTATGTAATGATTTTTACTGTCATGGAAAGATAGTTGAGATAAATCATGCTATGTGGGGGGGAAGCATATTAACTGACTTCATTTCTGTAAAAGAAATATATATATATAGTGAAAGACAGAAATCTGGGAAGAAATATTCAAAAACATAAACTGATTAAATCTAGGAGGTGGCATTATGGACGGTTTTTATTTTTTCTACATTGAACACATGACTTGCATAGGAAAAAAACATTTATTTTTAAATGCATGAACATTAAAAAATGTATTTTAAGATGTATCCATCAGGTGTGACATATCCATAGTGTTTGAACTCTGAAAATGAAAGAGCAATTTGATAAATGATTTGCAAAAATCTCCTCGTGGCTGTCCTGAGATCTCTGTAAAGAAAGGTCAGGAGGATACAACATAGGCCTCCTTGGCTACAATATATTTGCAAGAACGTTGGAGTCCTGCTAAATAGTTCAGATCATACGCAGCCTGTCATTGACTACACCCTTTTCTATTGAGTCAGTGCTTCGACAGAGGCTGTCTATGGTTTTCTTCTTACTTGAGAAGCTAACACATCCAGGACTCACAGGATAGCACATGATGATAGTTGCCTGATCTTGGCACCAGAGTGTTAAGTGGAAACTTTCCTGGTGTTCTACTTCTGGGGGATTTAATTTCACTGCTCTGCTCAAGTGGGTGCAACCTCCTCCAGAGAAGAAAGCTGCTCTGTGTTCTGCCCCTCCCGTGTAAAGTGTTTCCTTTTCCACTTCTGCTTCCCACTCATCTAGTCATTCCGTGTAAGGAAGAAAATACAGGTCCTCGTGGGAAAGACAGGGTTCTGGACTGGACTTACAGAGGCCAGTAAGGAAGCTTCTGCAGGTATGTGATGGTGAACAGCTGGGGTGGGGTGGTTGCCATAGCCAGAACATGGCGGGGCTAGATCAGACAGACAGAAATGCCTGTGACTTTCACTAGTCACATCACAGTCACTTCACAAAGTACCAAGAGCAGCAATGACAACCAGACCATTAGCATGCTAGATACTTATCCCACAAATTCACAACAAGCTTGCCCAGCAGAAAGGAGTGGCCCCATTTTACAGACAAGGGAACTAAGATGGAGGGCTGTGAAGCCCACCCTGTGAGTGCACCTTCAGTGCATCATTCTGAGGACATTCTGGGTTCTTCTAGCTTCTTCACGATGTCAGGGTGACTTTGGGAAAAATGCCCAACCTCTCAGTTCTTCAGTTTCCTAACCTGTGCCCTAGAGACCATCGCAAGGCCTCCTGCACAAGGAGCTACTGTGGGGTTGGAAGGAGAGAAGCTAAAGCCCTCCGGGTGGAAGCTGTGTGTCTCAAAACACAACAACCAAGTTCTGATGACGTCAGTCTGTCTAGAAGTCAATGTCATGATTTTTACTATCATGGAAAGATCTTTGAGATACATCATGCTAGCCGGGGAAAAAGCAGCCTATAAAACAGTATATTAAATGATTTCATCTTTGTAAAAATACATATATTTCTAAAGTGAAAGGCAGAAATCTGGGAGGAAATATTCAAAAACACAAACAAGCTTCCATCAGGCACCAATTCTCTCCTCAGTCTGCAGGTAAAGGGAGAACATGTCTGTCAGTTGGAGTCGAACGGCTCCATTCCAAAAACATCCCCATATGATGTAGCTGTAACTCCATGGACCCTGGCCCTTGTTCTAATGATTTTGACAGTCATGAAAGGCATTCTCCATTTCCATGGCGTACTCACAGAGATGGAGTTTCCACCTCCGGCTCCCACAGACGTGACATAAACAACATTGAAGTGAACACTTCTCAGGGACTGAGTCCAAATTTCAGAATCCTCAATACTATGTTGGATAAGTGTGTTTTTAAGAGAAACAACTAGGGTGGAGACACTAACCTACATGCAACTAGTGTCAGTGTGTGTCCACACCAAAGGCTTTTGTTGAATTTGTTTCTACTGTCTAGAAAGACATTAAAGCAAAAGAAGAGCCTGATATTTAATTCTGTCTCAAGTGGTTTCTGAATAAAGTCCCCACCACTTATCTTCTTTAGGGGTGGCTCAAGGACTATTATTGCTATTGCTGTTGTACTAGTTCAGCAAATGGAAAAGTCAGTGGATACAGAATCGCAACCTTCCAAATTTGGATTTTCACCGAGGCACAAGCCATACCTGTAAGAAGCAGTGCTCAATGTGTTCGTTTCATGCTCTGGGCCTATCATGTGATGATCTCACCATTGGGATTCCAAGTCCAAATATCTGCTCATCTCCCTATGGACTAAATTCTGCCCACTTACGATACACAGCCCATATTCCTATCAAGGCCTCATATATCCTAGATAAGTTTTCATCAGTCATACTCATTTTGTCACTTTCCTGTTTAGAACCATCTTTATATTTCATTATTTACATGGTTTTCGGTTTTCTTTATGCCAATGCATCTTTCATAAGACATCAAGCATATTCAGAAGAGTTCCAACTGCCTTCAACCCTGGGATAAATATGTTGCTTTGCTCTCTTTCATTTTTCTTTTTTCCTCAACATTTAACACTACGGCTGATCTAAAACATACCACACTACTGGGTGACGTGTTTCTTCTTCTAACTGTCTTCTCTTTTTCGAACTATTATTCTACTGACCTAGAAAGCTTCATAAAGTAATTGATGCTTTCTTCAAGGCTCTATTGTTTGTCTGTATGTTTTATGTTAAGGTCTCTAAATAATCAAAATACAGTATTTCTATACTATTATGTTCATTCTGTCTAGTTTTCAATCTAATATCATCGAATTTTAATGATGGTCATTTGTAATAGAGGTCTTAAATTGATAAGGCAAGTTTGTCCTCATGATGTCTGTTTGTTAAAAAAAAGTTTTGATGTTCATAATTTTTCCTTCTAGAGGATTTAATGATCAGATTATAAAGTATTTTATGAGTACTTCTATTCATAATTAATAGGACTGTTTGAGCCAAAGAAAGTTGGGAATTCCTGTGTCAACCGGTCAACTGCTATTTATTCATTCACTAAACCGATATTTATTTATTTATTTATAAATAAATAGCTGGAACTACAGGTGCGCACTACCATGCCCAGCTAATTTTTGATTTATTGTAGAGATGAGATCTCACCAAGTTGCACGGGTGGGTCTCGAACCCGCGGACTCAAGACATCTGCTGGCCTCAGCCTCCCAAAGCGCCGGGATTACAGGCTGAGTCATCGAGCCTGGCTCTCAACCAATATTTATTAAGCTCCTTCCACTTGCAGGCACTTTGCTGGGCTCTAGGTCTAAAAAGATCAGCAAGCTATGCTTCTTCCCACCCCACCCTCAATGAGTACAATTCAAATTCATAAAGCTTAAAGCTAAAATAGAAAGCAGACTAGGCTCAGTGGCTGACACCTGCAATCCCAGCACTTTGGGAGGCCACGGCGGGAGGATCACTTGGGCCCAGGAGTTCGAGATCAGTCTAGTCAACATGGCAAGACCTCACCTCTGCAAAAAAAAAATTGTTTCAATTAGCCAGGCATGATGGTGTGCAACTGTAGTCCCAGCTACTCAGGAGGCTGAGATGGAAGGATCACCTGAGCACAGGAGGTGGAGGTTGTGGAGAGCCATGAACATGCCACTGCACTCCAACCTGGGCAACAGAGTAAGACCCTGACTCAAAAATCAAAATAAAATAAAATAGAATGCAAATACTTAGCTCCAGGAAGGGCATCCTCATTCCCACCCCTATCCCCACCATTAAGAGGTTTCACATATCAACATTTTAAAAAAGGTTCCAGGAAAGCCAGGTCTTGTGAGTCTTGTTGCATGCTACCTAATGTGACAGAACATTCCATTTTTACATGGGCCTTATTTGTAATATGGACTCAGAGATGAAAAGGTCATAAAAGCCTGGATTGAAAACTGTGTCTTAGGTTAAGAGACATGCTTCACTGGCATGGCCAAGTCCTGAACAACATCAAACACAGCTGAGCACCACAAGCCGGGCAGAAATGCTTCCACTGGCCAGTGAGGCTAGCACTGCCACTTTAATTAAAGAGTTATGACGTCAGTTTGGAAACACAATGGGGGAGCAGCTGCTCTCCAGCAAGACATTCATACAATTTCCATCAACACAGATAAGCTCCTGCACGATGCAAAGGAGATGTGGGTCAAGTTACACGGAGAAAGTAGTTGTAGGCAGAGGGCAATCTCAGTGTGTTCACTGTGAAGGAATTACCCTCCTTAGCTGATCAGACTGACCTCCTGTTTATGTTTTCATTATTATTTCTTAATGTGCATGGTCAACATTCTAAGGAAAAGTCATAGGACTTGAAAGGCACTTTAATCATTAACCAACCACATAAAGAAAAGTCATGAGCTTGACCACAGCAACATGTCATTCTGTTTACTCAGCAGTGAGCCTAACGCGCTCACCTACATGCACACCTGCCTTTCAACATAAGTAACGGTCTGAGTCCCATCGCTTGTCCACCCTTCTGCCACCCTCCACCAGAGTTAACAGAGATACATGTTATCTTTTTATTTTTATCTTTTATATTTTTATCTTTTATCTTTTGGAGTCTCACTCTGTCGCTCAGGCTGGAGCGCAGTGGCACAATAGCAGCTCACCACAGCCTCAACTCACTGGGCTCGGGTGATCCTTCTGCCTCAGCCTCTCGAGTAGCTGGGACTACAGGTGTGTGCCACAATGCCCGACTAATTTTTAAGTTTTTTGTAGAGACGAAGTCTTCCTATGTAGACCAGTCTCAAACTCGTGAACTCAAGCAATCCTCCTGCCTCGGCCTCCCAAAGAACCAGGCTTAGACAGGTACACTTAGAATGTTCTGTGCCTAAGCTTGCCACTACCACGTATTCTGCTCATGCCCTCTCCAGGACCATCACTTTATGTGTGTGTATACAAGCTCCAATCATCTGATTAATACTGACATGTAGTTGAGAAGAAAAGCACACTCATGCTATTTTGAGTAACTCACATTTAGAAGTCTACTCCTGAGCACGAAATCTGCCAACACAAAATTTACTTTACACCCCTGCTTTGACTCCAAAAAACACTCTTTTTAAAAGTTACATGTAACTTTCATGCTTCTTGATTTTTATTGACATTCTAAATTCACAGTAAGAAATTATCCCAGACATATCATTACCTAATAGATTTTAAGACCTTACAGCTTAAAGATGTATTTGCCTAAGGGCTCACTAACGATTTAAAAGACTTAAGTGTTTTGCCTGCTTTTCATCCTGGGTGGTTCGTCCTTCAACTGGGGCTCCTTTATGTAATGTGCAGTTTCTCGTTTTTTTATTTTTCTTTTTCTAAAGATAAACACTGCACACCTGACTACAGTATCCATCAAGGACTGAGTGTCAGCATGGCTGGACCATCTGGCACCACGACTCAGATTTAATTAATGTTTACTGAGTGAGGACCACGTGTCAGACCCTGAGCTAGGCATTTCTGCACATGTGGCTGAATACGCCACATGTACATGGACCTAATTCATTTGTTGACCATTTACAAAAATCCCCACGCATGAACCATGAATTTTTCTTTCCGTATTCTGATATTTTGGCACCTTGGGACCTTGCTGACCCGTAAAGACTGCCCCTCCCAGGGTTAGCCAATGCCTGGATAGAATAAAGGCCTCACTGGAAAGCACACCTTCACACACAAAGCAGATCCAGAGCCCACACCCCACCACCTCTTATATCAGCCTCTCATTCTCTGGGCCACCGACAACCCCAGGGCCAGGTACCTGGCAACTAGGGGCAGCCCCTGTAATTCAGAACCTGCTGGAATTATTGGCATTTACTGATTCTAAACCTGTTTCCTCTGTGTTGCACATTCCTTCCCACAGAAACCACAATAAGGCTCCTGCCCACCATTCCCCTTGCTCCCGTGCCCCCTGCCTGACTGTGGCACTTCCCACGTGGCCCCAACCCCTGCCCCCACATGAATGGTGTGTCTCTCACTTGTAGGGGACTGTGAGTATAATAAACTCTTCCTTCCTGAGAGTCACTGTGTCTGAATGTCTAACCATACCAGATTAAAACAAATCCTGGGTACCGTTAAAACACCCTACATAATTATAGAATTGACAGCTAAGATTATTTTGGCTTTCTTTTATCCCACCCCACGCATTCAATCAACAAGTTTTAAGTTGTTTTTTTTTTTTCCTTAATCATTTATGTTAGTTTGCCTGGTCCATGTTAACAACACTTAATAAAAGCAACATAATGTAAGTTCCCTTAGTCTATAACTAAAAAGATATCACTAATGATTATTTTCTACTATACAAAAAGAGCCAGCTCTGGGCTATCTGCCATGTCTTTTCACAGCACCCACCACCATGCCATGTTGCTTCACCCATTCTTGGGATGGGCAGTAACAACCCTCTACCCACGTCATCCCCCTGCCCTGAGCTCACAGGCTGAAACCTACTAGTGACCTCAGCTGTGTGTTCATAGGTCCCACATTTCGCTGATCTGGAAGCTGGGTGTGTCTTTGCAGGTCTGGCTGTTACAGCACAGAGGGTGGGTTGATGTGGGCAACACTAACACTTCAGATCCTCAGGACAGTTTCAGAGCTGGTTGCTAAGCTAGTTTCCTTGCCATTCCTTTCGCTGGCATCTTCATCTAGCTTCCTTCCTTGGTCTACAAGTGCACTCTGCTTGATCAGACAGCAGTGAGGATGCAGAGGCACTGACAGATGGAGCTCTTTTTGCCCAGCAAGGATCCCCCCACCCTCTCGCCTTCGTTTTTGCTCATCTTTTGCCTTGTAACATGTAAAGATGGCCCTCTGGGGGGTTAAAAAATGGACTGCAAAGCAAGGTGCTTGAGAAGATATATTTATCTTCTTGGGGGTATACTTCAGGCAAGGTCACCAGCACTGAGTTTCTGTTTCACAGGGGCCTACAGAAGGAAAAACACATTTCCCTGTTAATGTTGGTATATGTTCAGTGTATACTAGGACAAGTATGTGAAATTGGACTAAGGACGGAGTTCCAAGCAATTAATGATTCTGGAGCAGACAAGAGAAGCAAGACCTAAGTTGTTATATATTCCTTCAGTGGTCAAAGATCAATAAAAGTTATAATATAATGGAATTTCTTCTATCCTGAATCAGCTTTTGTACTGTAATGGCATCACATATTTTGAATAGGATGCTACAAATCAAAGCAAGAACTTCAACCTGGCCTGGTCCCCTTTTCTATGTTTGGCATTCCTGTCAATGTCATAGTTTTCAGAATGTATGTCCTACCCAGAAGGAGGTAGTAAACTACTTGATGTGTCCCCACGCCTTCCATGGAACGATATTCATTCACTCGTTCTACAGATATTAGACAAACTTACTATGTGTCACAGACTGTTCCAAGTGGTAGGCAAACACTAGAGAACAAAACAGAAAAAGTTTTTGCCCTCCTGGAGCTTGGCATCTAACACAATATTCACTGTAAGAACGAATGGATAGATGAACACATAAAAACAGTAGTCAGGCTAGGGTTCATGAAACTAAGTGAGCACAGATGAGCATATTTCATTGATAAGCCTATTTTTTTTTCACATTTTAACATCACTGAAATCAGGATGTGTCTTCATATTTATAGTATATTAAAATTGCTGACAACTTGGCACTACTCATAGCACAACTGTCATGTCCCTGCACGTGCATAAACTTGGTCACAGCTGTTCATTTTGGTGTCACTTCTACTGAGTTATGGGCATTGTTGGCACTGCACGTGTTCTGTTTAATTGCCATTTAAATGGCTTTCAGAAAGATTACACTACGATTTGGCACTGTGAGGAGACGTCACCGTGTATGCATGAAGGCACCGAAAGAGAGCAGTAAGGCATAAATGTTATATTACTAAAAGAAACATTTGTCTTTGTTTGGCATTTCTATATTACTTTGCAAAGCAAGATCCAAATGCTCTACCAGACTGAATAACGAAAGACACAAGTTGATGAAGCTATGTTATAGTTTGTTACTGAGATTCATGCCAATGAAACGTCCATCACACCCCAAGCAATGCTACCGGAGATACCGGCAGGACAAAGTCCCAAAACCCAATGGAAGAGATGAAGGAAACTTGAAAGCAATGACAGACGAATGTGACCGATGCATGCCTGTCATAGAAGGCCATTGTTAAAGTACCATGTTATAATAAAACTGGCAGCATTTTCTTTCTTCTTGCATAGCATACAAATAAGGCTATGACTTACAACTGATGACATTTTAGATGTGATGAGATCTAGAAATAAAGATGGGCTGCTAGTTAAAAAGAAGCTTTAGAAATAGAAAAGAATGGCTGGGCTCAGGGGCTCGGCCTGTAATCCTAGCACTTTGGGAGGCCGAGGTGAGTGAATTGCCTGAGCCCGCGGGTTTGAGACCCACCTGGGCAACTTGGCGAGACATCGTCTCTACAATAAATCAAAAACTAGCCAGGCATGGTAGCATGTGCCTTGTAGTTCCAGCTACTTGGAAGGCTGAGGCGGAAGGATCTCCGGAGCCCAGCAGATCAAGGCTGCTGTGGCCGGGAGTGTGCCACTGCACTCCAGTATGGGCGATCTAGTCTGGGTGACAGAGTGAGACTCCAACTCAAAAAAAAAAAAAAAAAAAAGAAAGAAAGAAAAGAATGGAAAAGAATGTACCTTGATTCTGCACATACCTCATTAACATAAGACTTTTCAGAATCAATAAACACTCCTTTCTATTTCTAAAATTATCTAATTCTATTTCTAAAGTTTGTCTAATTCTATTTCTAAAGTTCATCTAATTCTATTTCTAAAATTGTCTAATTAAACATTAGACAAACTGTACAATCTCAATAACTTGGTATGGTTTTTCAGATCACTAGGCATTTAAAGAAGCCTATTTACTCTTAGTTCCCACAATGGTTGGGGCACATCTTGCCTTCTGGTGCAAGAGTGACAACGAGAAAACCTCATGTTATACTTTCCCAACTTTAATTGGTGTTGCTTCAGTTTCTGGCAGTTTAGAGATATTAGGGAGGAGGTGCTGGGGCTGTATTCTGGACTCAAACCTTACCACTGCTACAGAGGAGGGAGTGAAATCATTAGCCAGGAGAGTCCATCTGAAATCTCAAAGCCTGCATAGGGGACTTCGCGATTCTTAGCACTAGAGTAACATGAGTAAAATGCCAACTATAAAGATATGTTTCCAGGCAGCATATGGTCACAGCTCAAAAATGCATGTATTTCTTTCAAGCTTACTACTGCAAATCACTTTGGAACCAGAGAGAGCTGAAAACTGTACCAAAGAAGAGAACACACACATACACACATACCCCTAGGGAAGAGAAATTACAAAACAATGGCTGTGGATTGTAATAGAAGCAATTCTTTAGGCACAGCTTCCAAACTTATTGTGTCACAACTGTGACATTCATTTTTGATACCATTCAGCCAAGCAGCAATTGTTTTAATGTAAAAGTATCAAATCTGGAATATGTGTGTGGTCACCTCCATCACCAAGACAACAGGTAAAGGGGTTTCTATACCGCAAACACACATTTCAATAGTGGTGACAAGAGACTGTACCCTGTACGTGGCATCTTCCACTATGTAGAAGGCCTGCTTCCTCTTCTAGGGCCCTATGTTAATTTCCTTTTTGACTTGCATGGAGAACTCAGGGATTCCCTGGGCTAATACCACTTCCCCCAGCAACTTCATTTCAGTCTCTCCTTTTAGATAGGCTGGCCTGTGTCAGAAATTTCCTGACAGCTGGTACAGGAGGATGAGTGTGCCAGTGTGAACACTGCAGGGGATATGCTATTGCCAACCTGTAGGGTACATGGGACTTCCATGGGCAAAGCTAAAATGGACTTGGACGATTGAGAGGGCAGAGACTGCTCCTTAAGGGACCGTGAGGGAAACACTTGGTTACCTGTCTTCCAGGGCCAACTTATCTGAAAGGGTGAGGGAGTTTACATGTTTGGAGATATCCATTTGGTTTAAATGCCGAGGATGAGACCAGAGGGGTCTGGGGAGGTGGTGGTGTTGCTCTTCAGTGAATGTGCACAAAGTATGGGGAGAGGGAGGACCTCCCAGAGGAAGAAAACATTCTATAAAGGGGTCTGATGCACAGGGCTACCAGAGACAGGATATGCTCCCTTATCTTGATTCTCTACTATATTATATAGCAAGCGCAACTCTCAGGAAGGGCCTGGAGACAGCATAGAGCAGTGGCCAAGAACACAGGCAGGGAGTCAAACAGGTCCAGATTCAAATCGTGCCTTTACCACCTACCTGCCATATAGTCTTGGAAAAATTACATAGACCCTTTCAATTCTAAAAGGGGGCACTAATAATAGCTCTTTAGAGCAATTGTGAGAATTAAGGTAATAATATATGGAAGATATCTAGTAATGTGTCTGACAAATAGAATGCGTTCAATGTTCGGACATTATTGTATTACTACTAAGGACATGTCCTTAAATATAAATGTCCTTATGTCCAGATATGATGTTTTCTGGTATGGGGTCGATCATATGGACTGGAACAAGGTGTCCTTAGCTAAGGTATTTTAAGGATATTATAAAGTTGTCTTTATGAATGGTATGAATGTGTCTTGATAAGAAAAAAAGTAAACATGAGAATTCACACGTGTGATCAAATAGGTATCAGATGAGAATTAAACAGAATTTAACATGAATTTGTTGAGATTTGCCTAACTGCAAGACTGTGCAACATCTACATGTTACTATCTGTACCCTGAGCCACTCTGACAGGTGTGTTCCCACAACCTTGTGCATATTTTTCTTTTTTTTATTTTTTTAGTCTGGGTCTCACTCTGTTGCCCAAGCTGGAGTGCAGTGGCCAGATCACAGCTCACTGCAGCCTTGACTGAGCCTTCTGAGTAGCTGGGACTACAGGCCCGCACCACCATGCCCAGATAATTTATTTTTATTTTTGTAGAGACAGGGTCTCACTATGTTGCTCAGGCTGGGCTCAAGCGATCCTCCCACCTCTGCCTCCAAAACTGCTGAGATTAGAGGTGTGAGCCACCATACCCAGCCAAAAATTTTAACTCTAATCATGTATCTGCATTAAAGGAAGTTTCGTAAAGCAAATGATCCCCATCTAATCCACCTTGCTTAGAAGGTTAAAACTCGCCCCTGTGTTCAAGTGGATCGATGAGTGTTCTGTGTTCTGTGTTCTTTGTGCCTGCCTCTGACCCTAAGAGATAGGTAATAACTTCTAAGGGTGCCACTGCACCCTTCCCAAAACTCAGAAAGCCAACCGAAAGCAGCTGGCAATAATATGAAAGGATCGACACAGAAATCACTGGCACCTTGGACACTTCAGGGATCTTCAGTTAGAAAGTAAGGCAGATTTAAATGTTTTAAGTTCTTAGAGATCTTGGTGGAGTCCATTCTATGGAGAAACCTCCCCATGGACTACCTGCTACGCTGTTTTCAAGAAAAAGCCACAATGTGGGTGGGCTCCGAATGCCATCTCCAGAAAGACACCTCCTTCTGACAGCTGCTTGGCGACTGCCACTGTCCCAGAGAAATTTTCTCCAGGCAGGTCCCATGTCGGGAATGCTGCTTGGGTCCGAAACTGGCCCGAGTTCCCACTCGCCCATGTTCAGAGCAGGGTGGGCAGCCTCTCTCGCGAAGGGCGCGGGCCTCGGGGACCACCGAGTCTGGCTCCGCAAGTCTGGCACCAAACTTTCTCCCGGAACAAAACCTCTTTCAGGCCACATGGAGGCAGGAGGAGGATGGAGCCTGGGGATGCCGCCAGCTGCCGCCCGGCGACAGTCCTGCCCCCCCGCCCCGCACCCGCTTCCCTCGGTCCCCACCCTCTTCCTCGGAGGGAGAGCCGCCCAGACCGCGCGGCCCCGCCCGGCCTCACCTACCCACCCGCTCCCCGGGCCCCCACCCCGCGGCGCCGCCCGGGGCTGCACAAAGCCGCTGCCCGGGCGCCGCGCGCGACTCCCGGGGCGCGAGGCCGAGCCGGGCTGGTACCTCAGGGACAGGCCAGGACACCGGCGCCCGAGGGGGCCCGCAGCATCGCCCGGACGCCGCCGCCGC
>NW_007246649.1:485650-487328 GCF_000164805.1 Carlito syrichta | reverse complement strand
GGGCGCAAGGGGGTGGGAGGGAGGGGATGGGGGGAGATGGGGGGAAGCAGTGGCCTCGGCTGCCCTGGTGTGAAGTCTTATTTATGTTTGCACGTTAACTGCGGAATCCCAGAAAGGGATCTGTAGGGCGGAGTATGGGAATGGCAGCCAATGGTTGTTGTCTTTGCTTGTTTGTTTTTTAACCTGAAAGTGTCTTTACACCCCTCGGAACTTCATCTTATGAAGAGACTAAATCCAGTTAACTTGCCCAAGGTCAGAGAGCTCGTTGGAGATTGATGACATACCTGCGTGCTACATCAAAGCTGCCTCCGATTTTATTTCTTTTCAGTCGTACAAAGAGGTGCAGTCGTAGGTGTAATGCCATGTATAGTGTATAGCAAGAAATTAATTAGAAATCTGTGGAGATAGAAAGTAGATTGGTGGTTGCTGGGGGGAAGGAATTGGGGGCTGCCGATGGGTAGGGCTTTTTCTTTTTAGGGTGATGAGAATGTTTTGCAGTTTGATCATGGTGATGGAGGCATAACTGAATATTTTAAAAACCACGGAATTGTGTATTTTAAATGGGTGAACTTTATGGTATGTAAATAGTATCTCAATAAAGCAGTTATTAAAAATGTATTGAGAGTGATAGTGCTGTGGAGAAAACCACATAAGCACATAGATCAAGTATGTCACAATTCTCTTCCTTGTGAGCAGAAATTATGATTTTTGTGCTACATCTGTTCATTCATTCATTAATTCAGCAAACCATGTCCATCTTTACCAAGTTGCTCTGGCACGGGTATGAAGATTAATAGTGCATAATCTGTCTTCAAGGAGTTCCCAGTCTATTGAAGCGGCCGTCTACAATACAACAAACTCTCTAAGCAGTGGCAAGTGAAACCTGTTTTATTTTTTGTTTTATTTATTTAACAAGGTAAGTGTTACTCTAGGGAGAGAAGCAAAATGCCAGGTTTAGGGTGTGAAAACAGAAGAAAGGACCTTGACACAGCCATGGAAAGGCCGGAGTGTGTATAATATCTTAGCAGTGGCTGAGTGTGAAAGGTGTGACAGGAATTGAAACTGACCGTTATTTATAAGACAAAGTAAAGTCTGTGTTCAAAAGGAACAGCCCAATTAGGAAGTAAATTCTGGGTTTCTTCTGGGTCTTTCCTACCCCTGGTGTAGCGTGTGATTTTGGTGAATGGTCTTAACCTAAATCCACTTCATCATTCTTATAAGTAAACAACAGTAGCACCAACTGACCTTTGTTTCTGCCTTTATAGTATACAAATAGCTTTTATGCATTCTTTCCTTTGAAGCTGAGAGAGGTGAAGGGGATGTGCTCAAGGCTTTATGTGCTGGGTGCATTTTATCTTTGGACTATGATCCCATATTCTTTTTTTCTTTTTTTTTTTTGAGTTGGAGTCTCACTCTGTTGCCCAGACTAGAGTACAGTGGCACACTCCCGGCCACCACAGCCTCAACCTGCTGGGCTCCAGCAGCCTTCCACCTCAGCCTTCCAAGTAGCTGGAACTACAGGCGCGCACTACCATACCTGGCTAATTTTTTATTTATTGTGGAGATGAGGTCTCGCCAAGTTGCCCAGGTGGGTCTCGAACCCACGGGCTCAGGCAATCCGCTCATCTCAGCCTCCCAAAGCGCTGGGATTACAGGCTGAGCCACCTAGCCCAGCTAT